>NC_045750.1:551218-565859 GCF_008692095.1 Etheostoma spectabile | reverse complement strand
ATTGATCCCCGAAGGGAAACTCTGTGTTTAGGAGAGGCTGGATTATAACGCGATGTACCAGACCACCTTATCTTAGAGAAAAGGAGTATTGCTAAACAACTTAATGCATGACCCAACACGTCTTCTTTTATATTGAAATAATGCTTTTGCCTTTTGGCTTGAATGTATAATCTATGTTGCAACTCACACACAGTGTTTAAACACATATAACATTTTAAATTCCAACAGTGTTCACACTCATGTCACCACACAGCGGATCTGAATCCCATGTAGGGGGACGCTAACCTGGCTAATTTATGCCAGAGCTGTCCCAGTGGGTGGAACCCACGCTGCACCCTTGGGGGGGGCTTCGGTCACGGCTGCTGTCTGGTCCATTACACGTTCAGCTAACACAGAAAGCTAATGTCAAACAACACAAAGGTTCCTGGATCCGACCGACTGATCTCCGTCCGTCTGTCCTGCTGGGAACAAGCATCTCAACATCCGTTGGTCTGTCAGAGTTTTCTGTTTGTTTGGTGTGATCATCTCTCTCAGACGGACAGGCAGAACAAACGCAGAGTTTCAGCCAGTCACGATAATTAGTCATCATTATTATCATCACGACCACCATTACTGTGGACATAATGATTGACAATCACGGCATCTCTGTTCCCTGTACCAACCTTAAGGAGGGCTGAGGATAGAAGACTTTTCCCTTTACTAACAGAAATGAAGGGAGTGTTTCTTTCCTTATTTCTTGTTAAGATGCTGACCATACGAGCTGTACAGTAGCTAAGGATCTCCAGGCCATGCTACAGGACCATGAGGGACTTCTTCTCTTTTTGCTTGATTTCAATTTCAATTCAATTCAAATCAATTTTATTTATAGTATCAATTCATAACAAGAGTTATCTGGAGACCCTTTACAGATAGAGCAGGTCTAGACCACACTCCAGAATTTACAAGGACCCAACAGGTCTAGTAGTTTCCTCCAGAGCAAGCAACAGGGCCACAGTGGAGAGGAAAAACTCCTTTTAGGCAGAAACATCAGACAGACCAGGTTTCTACCCAGGCCTAGGCCCAGACCCAGACCCAGATCCAGACCCTGATCCAGGGAAAACATGCTGGTGTGTATGAAATGTTTGGAGGAGGGGAAACACGCCAAACACGATTTCATACTACTTCATACTCCTACTCCACTATTTCAGATGCAGATTGGTCTGACTTTTTGTTACTTTGCAAATAATATTTTTCAATTCAAAAGATATGATCAGTTTATAAAATATGATGCATTGTATTACATTAAACCATCAAAAAAGTAGTTAAAATGAGATCCACCCGACCACGTATGAAGCTAAAATGTTGGTTAAATATGAATTGATATAAGAATGAATAATAAAATACAATCGTAAATAATAATATCAATTGTGATCATGACATATAGAATAGGCTATAGGCAGATTTATGTGTATGATGAGTACTTTTTTGTTGTTGTAACTACTAAAATAATGTTACAATGTGTTTTTAAACCAGGATTATAACATTTCAGGACTGCAATGTCAAAATAAAATGTCCAACATCAATATAAGATAAAACATGGATAACTAGCCTATATAAAAACAGATAAGACAAATACTGGTTAAATAACATGACAATCAGGGGATCTTTGGTGTTTCAGAGCCTTTAAATTAACTCGATCAATCAACTCAACCCACAATCCCCGCCCCTTTGCGCATGCGCTGATCCGCATAGGGAGCTGTCCGTGTCACTCGGTGCTGGAGTGTTTTCACCGAAGCTGCTTCTGTCCCCCCCCCCCCCTGCCCAGCCCCGGTCCAAAGAACCAGACAGGATCGATGGAGGAAGAGTTAAAATGCCCCGTTTGCGGTTCTCTCTTCAAGGACCCCATCCTGCTGCCGTGCTCCCACAATGTCTGCCTGGCCTGCGCGCGGAACATCAGCGTCCAGACCCCGGACGGAGAGACCCCGGTGCAGAGCCGAGCCTCGGGCAGCTCCGACTACGACTACCTGGACATGGACAAGATGAGTCTGTACAGCGAGACGGACAGCGGGTACGGATCCTACACGCCGTGCCAGCTCAAGTCTCCAAACGGGGTGCGGGTGTTTCCACCGGCCAACCACCCCCGACACTGCTCGCTCACCTGCCCGCTGTGCCACCGGAGCGTCTCCCTGGATGAGCGGGGGCTCCGGGGTTTCCCTCGGAACCGGCTGCTGGAGGCCATCGTGTCGCGGTACCAGCAGAACCGCCGCGCATCCGCCGCCGCGTCGTCCACCGCGGTGAAGTGCCAGCTGTGCGACCGCAACCCGGTGGACGCGGCGGTGATGTGCGAGCAGTGCGACGTCTTCTACTGCAACGCGTGCCAGCAGCGGTGCCATCCGTCCCGCGGTCCACTCGCCAAGCACCGCCTGGTGCCGCCGCCGCCGCCGCCGAACCCCGCGGCAGGAGTAGGTGCGGCGAGCGGTGGAGGAGGCGGCGGTCAGCTGCCGCCCGCCACCGCGCGGAAACCGGCCACCTGCGTGGATCATGAAGCGGAAAACTTCAACATGTACTGCTACAGCTGCAAGACCCCGGTGTGTATGAAGTGTTTGGAGGAGGGGAAACACGCCAAACACGATGTCAAACCGCTGGCTGTTATGTGGAAACAACACAAGGTGAGCGAACACACACACACACACACACACACACACACACACACACACACAGACCTACATACACAGTTATCATGCAGCGTGAACCTAAATGCATTTTATAGCCATATAGGCTCCTATTGAATCCAATGAGCTCTAGCCTGTATGCCTTACACACACTATTGCATCTCTGCTCTTAAACACACTGTGTGTTACCTGATGTGGCCTCACTGACATTGAATAGATTGCATCAATCACAGTCTTCGTGTTAAACTGTTATGGTATTAAAGGGATATACCGGTATACTATATGTTATCTATTACTGTACTTGCTTTCAAATCAAATCCTTTCCCATATTAGCAATGTGCCTTTATATTTGTGTTGGTTATTTAAAATTGTGCTGTCATGTTTTAAGTGAATTTACTGTAAAGGGAATGAGAGGATGCTACACTACGAGGTAGGAAAGGTTGGAAAAGAGAAGAAAACGTGCAATCCTGTGTTGAGTTTACTGTATGTGGGCCACATTGTAAATTAGAGAACCCTGACTGATTCACACGTAATTAATAATTACTGTAGGCAAAACCCCTCGCTGTGTGTGTGCATGTGTGCGTGTGTGTGTGTGTGTGTGTGTGCACACGCAATATGATTCATCCGTTGATGAGGTCACTCAGCGTTGTGTTGCTATTTCATGCATTACTGGCTCACACGCACTGTGTGTGTGATGTCAGTAGTGACGGCAGTGTGGGAAGAAGTGTTGGGTGTATTTCCTCCGGCAGGATCAGGACAGAGAGGAGAATCAAAATTAAGCTTTTATACAAGTTTTAAGAAATATGGTTTGAAAATATCTGGTTTAGAGGACATATGCATATCAAGTAACTACATACGTTTACTTAAGTAGGTTTTAGGTCATTTTAAGGTCCATGTTCTCTCGAGGTTTGCAGATTATAAATATTCAGCAGGTAAATTGATTGAACTGTTTGTTTAGGGAGAAATGGAAAGTGAGTTCGACTTTACATACTATGAGGATATAAATGTGTCAATTTTCAGCAAAATGGCTCGACACTACCCTGAAATATTCTGCTGTACAGATGATCGAATGGACTGGTGAACATTATTCAAATTAGTGTTGAATTGTTATTGTTATGTACTATATGGACAGCACTCTGGATCTGGTTTATATCAATTTGAAGCATAGTTATATTTCTGACACACACACACACACACACACACACACACACACACACACACATACACACACACACACACACACAACTGATCTTAAAACACTCACCGTGTTTTGCCATCCAAACTCCTCCCACCTCGACTCTCCCCCTCTGCCTTCTAAAAATCACCCATCTGTTTCATTTAAGGCTGATTAAAGTGATTTATGATTTAATTCATTTTTAAACGACTCTTTCATTAATTTAAGGATGTCGGGGGTCAGCTCAAGTTCACCGCTCTCAGGTTGCAGCGTGATCGGACTGCTGTTAAAATCTAAAACTTAAGAAACTGAAAACCCAGATCTAATTGAACGAGGGGTGACGTGTGTAATTCTTCAACAATATCGGAACCATATTAATTATGAGATTATGGTGGGAAGGAAGGCCTCAGGCACAGGAATCCAAAAGGTTTAAAAGGAAATCAATAGTACTATGTAGGAGGCTGCAGGACCAGGATTTTTCATTTTTCAATCAGACTACTTACTGTTTTTATGATCATCACACCCAGACTTAAATTAAAAGCCATTTTTGTCGCTCTCCTGCTAAGTGGGTCATTGGGAATAATGTCTCCGTCTGTCTCTTGTTTTCCGTGGGATTGGGAGCCTCCAGTGATTTATCTGTCAGCCTCTTTCGCCTTCTTCTTTAGCTTCAGCTCATCATTTATCTTCTCTATGTGTCTGACTCCCTTCACCTCTCCATCCCTGTCTCTTATTTACTCTCCTCACCCCCCCCCCCCCCCACTCAATTACCCACCCCAGCCCGTCTTTCCATCCCCCCCTGTCCCATAAATGGACTGTGAGAATCCCATCAGAGTACAGGAGTGAGAGGGTGTTGATAAGTAATGAGCAGCGTATGAATAAGAGATGGCTGCCACTTAGTTAATGTGGTGTCCTTCATGTTGGGGGGGGGGGATCGATGACTGGCTGTCTCCCTCCCTCTCCGTCTGCACAAGCATCAGCAGCTGAAATGACTGGGAGTTTTAGAAGTGTCACTCAGGGCTGTTTTTTATTGTGTGAGTGGGTAGCACTCTCTTCCTTTTATTCACTCTATTTTAGTCTTTATTGCTGCATCTGGTTAGCATCATATTCCTTCTTTTCCTCCTCTTTTCTTCTATTGATTGAAAACAGAATGCTTCTTCTTCCTTGTGCACAATAATGACTTTTTCTCAGGAAAGCCCAGATATTGGAAGTTTTTTCAAAGCTTTCCTTGTGTGTGTGTTTGTGTGTGTGTGTGTGTGTGTGTGTAGGTGTGTGTGTGTGTGTGTGTCTGTGTGTATTTGAGTCCTTCTGAGTGTGTTACAGTGGGATAGTCACCCCTGGGCAGCTCCATGATGTACTCGGTGTTTGATTTGCAACAAAATACAATGATGATTCAGATGTCTTTCCTTGATACACACAACACACCCATCACAATACACACACACACCACACACACACACACACACACACACACAAGCTCAGAAATGCTGCAAAATGTTGCATTAATGTCTAAGCACAACTCACAAGATACAACCCCAGTTTACACACACACACACACACACACACACACACAGACTTACATGGGCTTACGAGACCCTGGACAACCAAGTTGGTCACATCATGATGTACAGTTCCACATATTGAAAACAATGATTGACTGATGCAGAATTGTTTAGGCTGATGCTAATATTGATATTCAACACTTATACGATACACATAAACCAAGATATGTAGACAGTCAGGGTTTTAAGACCCTTCTAGACCACTTAGGTCCAGAGAAATATTCGTGCCCCGACAGTTGGGTGTTTGTTTTGTTGTAAATGTTGTCCTTAGGTATGCATTATCAGAATCAGAATCAGAATCAGCTTTATTTGACAGGTATGAGGACACATACAAGGAATTTTGCTTACACATACAAAACAACCACACAATATACACACTAATATATACACACTATAAACAGAAACAATATAGAAAGGTTGAGGCAATAGTGCAATGAAGAGTGCAAAGTCTGCAGGAGTTAATTATGAAAGTTATTATTTTAATTATAGAGCATAGTGCAAAGGGTGCTGGAATAAATAGTATTATGTTGTTATATTACAGAATGAACAGTATGAACAGCTCTGAAATAGAGAATGAGAATGATGAATAAATAATAAATGATAAGTGGAACCGGTAAACAGGTGCTGGTTAGAGACAGTGTTGCTGGGTTATTGCAAAGAAATTGAATTATATTAATGTATTTGACTGTAGACAGCTTGGATATTAACAATGCTACTGCAGAATCATACTGAGGAAATGGCTGCCATGACTCAGCAAAGGACGCTTTGTTTTTATTGTTTTTTGTATGTGTGTGTGTGTGTGTGTATGTGTGTGTGTGTGTGTGTGTGTGTGTGTGTGTTGGGTAATGTGTAAACTGTGGTGTATTCACTGTGAGTTTGGCTTAGACATATATGCAACATTTTGCAGCATTCCTGACCTTTTGTGCTGTGTGGTGTCTGTGTGTGTGTGTGTGTGGGTTGTGGTGTCGTGTTGGTTCTCGTGGTGTGTGTGTGTTGTGTGTGTGTGTGTGTGTGTGTGCTGTGTGTGTTGTGTGTGTGTGTGTGTGTGTGTGTGTGATATCAAGGAAAAACGTCTGAATCTCATTGTATTTTGTTGCAAATCAAACCGAGTACATCATGGAGCTGCCCAGGGGTGACTATCCCACTGTAACACACTCAGAGGGACTCACAACTCACACACACACACACACACACACACACCACACACTTCTGCATCAACACACACACACACACACATTCAAAAGGCATAAATATGCATAAGTGAAGCGTATGAACTTTTGCTGAGGGAATGCAGAGAAAGACAGTGATCCAGTGTCCTCTGATTAGTCAAGCAGAAAACACACTGTCTATTTAAAGCACACACATACACACATTATGTGTATTTTATTGTGTGTGTGTGTGTGTGTGTGTGTGTGTGTGTGTGTGTGTGTGTGATGTGTGTGTGTGTGTGTGTGTGTGTGTGTGTGTGTGTGTGTGTGTGTGTATATGTGTGTGACCTAGCTCAGTCCAGTAAAGAGCTCTGGCACTGCTCTGAGTTAAATATTTAAAACCACACATGCAGAGTTTCTGCTTCTCCTGCTCAGTTTGTGCACCGTCATCTTAAGATCATTTTACTTTACTTTTACTTTGTTTTATTTACAGATTAAAGGGCCAGATACAAAGTACTCACACATTACACGAGGCGTACAATCCAAACACAAACATAAATACACATAGACAAACTGACTCCCAAAAATATCACAAAAGAGACACACATACATACAAACCTACAAATAGCAATGCCCAATAATTAAACCAGGTACAGGTACGTGTTCCAGAGTTTGAGAGTGACGGATATCTGACATCACTAAGTGCAGGATTGGTTATAGCATTTAAAATTGTATTATTTGACTCGGTTAATCGGCATATGAATCTGTACATAAGATTTTAGATTCAAAAAGGGACCAATTTGACTCTTGTCATATTAATATATGTGCCTATGCATTTGTGGTATACGGCAGTAATGTTATTTATGAACTGAATCTAACTTTTCGTGCCATTACCGTGTCAAAGTAATTTTAAGTTATTGTTTCTCGGAAACTTCATTCTTGTTTGGTGAGACCAGACATCACTCTGTTGTTAAATGAAAATCTGTATGTCATTTACCAGGACAGTTAACTGACATTACTGCAGATTGGGGTGCTCAAATATCACACGATTAATCTAATGTTCAACCATTGTCATTTCTTTTCTTTTGAATAAGAAGGAAACGCCACTTTCACACTTTCCTCGCCTTCATTTCCTTGGTGACTTTTAAATGCAGCTTTGGGTTTAAGGGTTTTCATCTCCACAGATATATCTACTAGATTACTCGTGCTATGTTGCAACTGCAAGCGTGTTTTGGGAGAAATGTGATGCTTTCTGAGTTACGTTCAATTTCATTTGTTTTCTTCAAAATACGCTTTTGGTAATACAACGTTCTCTCGCTGCAACCAAAGCATTACAAAGCTTTTTAAACTAAATCATTACGTTAAGTTACTCAAAACGCTTGCTTTAGATTAGGGAAAGATTGGGGTCATGGGGAAAATATTGAAAATTTCAAAAGTAATAAGAAGCACGAGACCCAGCATGTTTAAGATAAGATGACATAACAAAAGTCTTTATTGATCCCCAGAGGTAAACTTCAGGTGTTGCAGCAGCACAAGGACAAAAATACTGAAAGTGCAGATATAAAGAGAAAGGCAATATTAAATTACAATATAAACTAAGAATAGCATAAAATCGAAACTATAAAAGGAGCATTTACACTCCAAATTACAAAGCAAACCGTTTACAAACAGTACCCACGAGCACGGTTGCACCTGAACTATTAGTGCAATGCCGTGCCAATTAGATAGATTAGATTATACTTTATTTATTTACAGTAGCAGCATAGCAGCAACAGCAAAAAACAAAAAACAGAACAATAACACACACACAAGTAAGCACGAAAGAAATACAAGGCAAGAAATAGACAATGAAAATATGTAGATGAGTAAACGTAATGCCGTCAAACAAAAGAATTTTAAAGTGCGGTTGCCAGATAAGAGAACAATATTGCGGTGGAAGTGACGTTAAAAATTAGTTGAAGTGTATTAGAGCAAAGAGCAAGAGTCGGTAGCATAATTTAAAGTATATAACCTGGACCATAATTTGAAAAGTAGTATTGTAATAAAAATAATATAAATACCAATATAAAGATAAACAGGAAGTGTGTGATGTAGATGGGAGAAAAACAGGAACAGAAATACAACACTATCAGGTGGTGCAGGTGGGGGTTGTAGAGTCTGACAGCGGCCGGGGATGAGGACTGCGGTAACTCCCTTCTTACACACGTAGGGGTGTATCAGTCTGTGCGAAGGAGCTGTCAGGGACCACAGTGTCATGTAGGGGGGGGGGGGTTATCAGTTGCTGCGGAAGGAGCTGTCGCAGGGACCCCACAGTGTCATGTAGGGGGGTATCAGTGCTGCTGAAGGAGCGCTTAGGGACCCCACAGTGTCATGTAGGGGGGGGGGGGGGGTATCAGTCTGCTGTGAAGGAGCTGCTCAGGGACCCCACAGTGTCAGTAGGGGGGGTATCAGTCTGCTGCGAAGGAGCTGCTCAGGGACCCCAGTGTCATGTGGGGGGGGTATCAGTCTGCTGCTGGAGGAGCTGCTCAGGGACCCCCAGTGTCATGGGGGGGGTGTATCAGTCTGCTGTGAAGGAGCTGCTCAGGGACCCCACAGTGTCATGTAGGGGGTGAGAGGGTTGTTGTCCATGATGGATGTCAGCTCGGCTAACATCCTCCTCTCCCCTACTTTCTCTATGGGGTCCAGAGGACAGTCCAGGACAGTGACATTATGGACTTCGTTAAAGGTGCCCAGCCACACGTATCTCATTACTTTGTGTTAATGAGATACTGCTGGACTCTGATTGGCTATCAGCCACCCAATGAGAGCCTGGCTATCAGCATTCTTTACCCAGCTCATGAATGTTAATGAGCTAAGGCAGCGTGATGTAGCGTGTGTGATTGGTATGATTTCCTCTTATTCTTTCCAGGGCTAGAGCTGACGGAGGAGGTAGCAGTTCATCTAATCATCATCACAAAACACACACACACACACACAACCACACACACACACACCACACACACACACACACACACACACACACACACCACACACACACATATGGACCGCATATATTTGAATAAATGCAAGTAAAAATGGTTTTGTGTGGCAAGGCACCTTTAACATTTTAACAAAACCAACATCTTTACCTAACTTTAACCAAAGGGTTAACCCCCCCCCCCCCCAATAAGCTGCTAAAAGCTTTTTGGAGGGGGCCTGAGAACAATAAACATACAACAAATAACATACCAACCAAAACCTCAATCCACCATGGACACCATTAAGACATTTACAGAAATTTAATACATTTTAATTACATTTCCATCAAAATGTAGTTGGCAAAATGAACTAGTATGCAGAGTAATTTCTAGGAGACATGGCTGCCTTTCATCTGCTCTCCCACTCCCTCTCTCATGAACTCCTTTTACATCCTGCTCCTGGAAACTACAAATCCCAGTGCTCTCTGGGCTCCAAACACCTGCAACTTGGCTGGTTAAACGGGACGATTCAACATCTCTGGGGTTGTATTTTGGGCGAGTTCAGGCTTTGGTCTTTCTGCATGTTAGCAGATAAGTGTTGATTAAAATATGTCCTTTTTTTCCCAAGATGCTTAGTCTATCGTTTCCTTTTGCCCCGGGGGCGTTTTCAGTGTTTTGTGCGATAGTGTAATTGCTCCCTTGGTATTTTGAGCTGCTCCGACAGGAGGCCACGTAGAATCACGTCTGTCCTCTTTCTTTTGCCTTTCCTCACACTTCTTTCTTTCTGTCTTCCTGCTTCATCTTCACGTTGCTCTGCTGGGATTTGTTCTCAAGTTTCTCAACATCTTTAGTCGACTTTTGCACGGGGAAACGAAGCTCCTGTAGTTGTTGTGAGTTCTCATTTCTAAAACATAAGCTGAGGTTTGTCCCCCCACAGGGTTTAAGTCTGTTCACACTAGAGTCCCCGGATATTATCGGCCGATATTAGGCATTTCCCGACTGATGTGCAGTTAAGTTGGTGTAGCATGCATGTTTTCATTAAACAGGCTTTAACCCTCATCTTGCCCTTGAGTCAAATTGACCCGTTTTCCTATATCATTGTTATTTTTAATTCCCCAAAATAACAAGATTGATTCCACCCAACGCTCTTTGCCAAGTACAAATCTCTACTTTCATGAGTCTTGGGGCGTCTTATTCAATTTTATTTGGAGAAAAAAATGAAGTGGTTTCGAAATGGTATTGAATAAAAGTTGTTACATATTCCAGTCTGTGATTATCATCAACATCCATTCCTTTAATTTTAGTCTCAATAATTCCTAATTTCTGCTTTTCTAACTCAAACATTAGGTATAATTTTCTGAAAATTAGGTTTATGGACCATAAATTCCCAAAATAACTGTAAAACTAAAGTTAATAAGTTAGTGTTACGCAGTGTTACACGTCAAAAAAAGTGAAAAACATTGAAAAAAGTGACAAAAACGTAAGAAAAGACAGCACGAGGGTTACGTAGTTGTTGATGAGATCTGGGAGTCCACTGCCTGTTTTTGGGAACCTTTGCCCACTCAGTCATGTGCTCCTGGGTCAGCTGCTTGTCTCAGTAGATCCTCCAGATGTTTTCCTGACTTAAATCTCACAGTGGAAGTTGCAAAACTGCATTTTTGGCCTCTATATGGCTCCTCTATGCTATCCAAGAATATTTTTGCGTGTCAATTGATGCACTCTTGACTGGTTTTGTAACACATTTGTGCAAAAAGATGTCAAGCAAAGCTCGTTAGTGAGATTTCAACGGCGAGTTCACAGAAATGTCGTCTTATGTAGACAGATATCCAATAAAGATGTAATTCATCATGTAGAACTTAACTACATTTTTCATGTGGCATCCACCAAAGTGTGTGGTAAAGAGAGAGAGAGAAAACCAGCTGGTCAGTGGGCAGATGATGTAGATTTATTCCGGTATAGTGACTTGAGTCACTCTCACAGTTGGTGTGGCAGGAGGGCTGGTTTGCACCAACCATCGTGCATCTTGGGTAACACACACCACATTCACTGACTTGAGATTTTTGACACAATTCTCCCTTCAGTCATGAGGAAAGATGACGAACAATCAGTGTAACACTGTGTGTCCTGTTTCCACAGTGGCGCTGACAGTACATGCGTTGAGTTTTAGATATTAATTGTTTACTTAGGTCTTTAAAATGCATCTCTAGTGTATGACTGAGTCAGATTTAGTTCTCCCTCTCATGTTCCATCACGTAATATTGACAGCAAACATTTTGTCTCTCTTGTTCCCACACACCACACACACACACACACACACACACCACACACACACCACACACACACACACACAACCACACACACACACACACATTGGACGCATAATTTGAATAAATGCAAGTAAAATGGTTTTGTGTGGCGACACTTTACATTTAACAAACCACATCTTTACCAACTTTAACCAAAGGGTAACCCCCCCCCCCCCAATAAGCTGCTAAAAGCTTTTGGAGGGGGCCTGAGAAACAATAACATACAACAAATAACATACCAACACAAACCTCAATCCACCAGGACACCATTAAGACATTTACAGAAATTTAATACATTTTAATTACATTTCCACAAAATGTAGTTGGCAAATGAACTAGTATGAGAGTACTTTTAGGAGACATGGCTGCCTTTCATCTGCTCTCCACTCCCTCTCTCATGAAACTCCTTTTACATCCTGCTCCTGGAAACTACAAATCCCAGGCTCTACTGGGCTCCAAACACCTGCAACTTGGTGGTTTAAAGGGAAGTTAACATCTCGGGTTGTATTTGGGCGAGTTCAGGCTTGGTCTTTCTTGCATGTTAGCAGATAAGTGTTGATTAAATATGTCCTTTTTTTCCCAAGATGCTTAGTCTATCGTTTCCTTTTGCCCCGGGGGCGTTTTCAGGTTTGTGCGATAGTGATTGCTCCCTTGGTATTTTGAGCTGCTCCGACAGGAGGCCACGTAGAATCACGTCTGTCCTCTTTCTTTTGCATTTCCTCACACTTCTTTCTCTGTCTTCTGCTTATCTTCACGTTGCTCTGCTGGGATTTGTTCTCAAGTTTCTTACATCTTTAGTCGACTTTGCACGGGGAAACGGGAAGCTCCTGTAGTTGTTGTGAGTTCTTTCTAAACATAAGCTGAGGTTGTCCCCCACAGGGTTTAAGTCTGTTACACTAGAGTCCCGGATATTATGTATCGCGATATAGGCATTCCCGACTGAGGCAGTTAAGTTGGTGTTAGCATGATTTTTCATTAAACAGGCTTTAACCCTCATCTTGCCCTTGAGTCAATTGACCCGTTTTCCATATCATTGTTATGTTTAATTCCCCAAAATAAACAGATTGATTCACCCCAACGCTCTTTTGCCAAGTACAAATCTCTACTTTAGAGTTTGGGGCGTCTTATTCAATTTATTTGGAGAAAAAAATGAAGTGGTTCGAAAATGGTATTGAATAAAAGTTGTTACATATTCAGTCTGTGATTATCATCAACATCCATTCCTTTATTTAGTCTCAATAATTCCTAATTCTGCGTTTCTAACTCAAACATTAGGTATAATTTTCTGGAAAAATAGGTTATGGACCATAAATTCCCAAAAATAACTGTAAAAACAAAGTTATAAGTTAGTGTTACGCAGGTGTTACACGTCAAAAAGTGAAACATTGAAAAAAGTGACAAAAACGTAAGAAAGACAGCACGGTTACGTAGTTGTTGATGAGATCTGGGAGTCCACTGCCTGTTTTTGGGAACCTTTGCCCACTCAGTCATGTGCTCCTGGGTCAGCTGCTTGTCTCAGTAGATCCTCCAGATGTTTTCCTGACTTAAATCACCAGTGGAAGTTGCAAAACTGCATTTTGGCCTCTATATGGTCCTCTATGCTATCCAAGAATATTTTTGCGTGTCAATTGATGCACTCTTGACTGGTTTTGTAACAAATTTGTGCAAAAAATGTCAAGCAAAGCTCGTTATGAGATTTCAACGGAGAGTTCACAGAAATGTCGTCTTATGTAGACAGATACAATAAAGATGTAATTCATCATGTAGAACTTAACTACATTTTTCATGTGGCATCCACCAAAGTGTGTGGTAAGAGAGAGAGGAAAACCAGTGGTCAGTGGGCAGATGATGTAGATTTATTCCGGTATAGTGCCTTGAGTCACTCTCACATGTGGTGGGCAGGAGGGCTGGTTTGCCCCAACCATCGTGCATCTTGGGTAACACAAACACATTCACTGACTTGAGATTTTTGACACAATTCTCCCTTCAGTCATGAGGAAAGATGACGAACAATCAGTGTAACACTGTGTGTCCTGTTTCCACGTGGCGCTGACAGTACATGCGTTGAGTTTTAGATATTAATTGTTTACTTAGGTCTTTAAAATGCTCTCTAGTGTATGACTGAGTCAGATAGTTTCCCCTCATGTTCATCACGTAATATTGACAGCAAACATTTTGTCTCTCTTTTTCTCACCCACCGAGACTCTGACATACGTTGTTGCAGCCCTACTTTATTTGATGTGGGATAGTGTGTGTGTGTGTGTGTGGTGTGTGTGTGTGGGGGGGGGGGGGGGGGGGTGGAGTTTCAATGAAAGGAGCATACCAGACTGGACCTGTCGTCATTTATTCTAGCTCAACACGCGCATCTCCAACCGAATTGTCAGCAGTTGAGTTGCATTATGGGTAGTGTAGTCAACAAATTTCAACAAAAAAGAGGAATGCTTGGAAACCAAAAGAGGAGGTCTTTGGTCACGTTTAATCAAATTTGAAGAAGAAAATCTTTCCGACAATGTTATGAAAGTGCAATGCTTAACAGAGGAAGACATTTTAAGAGGATGCAGGATTTAAAACCTAATTTTATTTTCACCGTAACCCTGGTACCAGATTTATGTCCCCACATCACCACACACACACACCACACACACACACAAACAACAACACACACACACACCACACACACACACACACACAACACACACACACCACACACACACACACACACACAATCAGTAACTCAAGGCTTTGTTGCTGGACTTGTGCGGTGAATGTAGGTTAATGCACTTTTACTACACTTCTCTCTCTGGCTGTTACACAGCAGACATGCTCTGCAGAAGTGTGTGTTTTTG
>NC_045750.1:528046-551193 GCF_008692095.1 Etheostoma spectabile | reverse complement strand
TTTTCTCAACCACGGCTCTGCATAAAATGTCGTTAGGTGCAAGCCCTACTTTATTTGATGTGGAACTAGTGTGTGTGTGTGTGTGGGTGTGGTGGGGGGGGGGGGGGGGGGGGTGGAGTTTCAATGAAAGGAGCATACCAGACCTGGACCTGTCGTCATTTATTCTAGCTCAACACGCGCATCTCCAACCGATTGTCAGCAGTTGAGTTGCATTTGGGTAGTGTAGTCAACAAATTTACACAAAAAAGAGGAAGCTTGGAAACCAAAAGAGGAGGTCTTTGGTCCGTTTAATCAAATTGAGAAGAAAATCTTTCCGACAATGTTAGAAAGTGCAATGCTTAACAGAGGAAGACACTTTAAGAGGATGCGGATTAAAACCTAATTTTTTTTCAACGTAACCCTGGTAACAGATTTATGTCCCACATCAAACACACACCACACCCAACACCCACACACACACACACACACACACCCACACACACACACACACACACACACCACACACAACACACACACACCCCTCCAGTAACTCAGGCTTTGTTGCTGGACTTGTGCGGTGAATGTAGGTTAAGCACTTTTTACTACACTTCCTCTCTTGGCTGTTACACAGCAGACTGCTCTGCCAGAGTGTGTGTGTGTGTGTGTGTGTGTGTTGTGAGAGAGTGTATTTTTGCTCTATTTCTGGTAACAAAATGAGTGCTGATGCCAGACCTTTTGCGGAGAGTGTGGACATCCAATGAGCTTCATTACCATGGTTACAAGCAGCTGCTAATTCATTAGGAAGGCCAATAAATTAGGCAGAAGATTGTATGCTAATGGATGCCAGTTTTTTATGCGTTTGTCAGCTTCTGTAACGTTTGCTGTGGTGTAACAGTGAAGGAAGTAGCATCCTAAAATCTTAACATGGGAAAAACCTGCAGTGTCCCATGATGGTCTGTAATAGAAATCTCATCTTTAATAAAACCTATAATGTGCACTCGTTTTATGACAATTACGCCCTCGGCGATCTACCTACCCTTTGCATTTATTAATATGGAAGATGCCCGGATCAATTATTGATTAGAGGGGCTGCTCTTCTATGCTCTGCAGCCCTTTTTGTTGACTCGCCGCTTTGTCCTCAGAAGCAAAACCCCCCCGAGGGAATGTCCGGGTGATAAAACGAAGCTTCCTCCTCATCCAGCCCGTGGAGGCCACTGATCCACGTTGTGGTTTATCCAAGACGACCCGGGGAAGAATGTAGTTTTCTGGAGAGGATGTGTCAGTGTTGTGCCCTGGCTGGGTAGCAAACGGTTAAAGGTCTCATCATAGTGAGTAGAAGTGACATTTTAAGTAGCTTTTCTCTCTCTCTCTACAGAGCTTTTGATTCAGAAAAGTAAAACAGTGTATATTAGACATTAAACAGTAAAAAGTGAAACACACTGTACAAAGACAACAAAGATAAAAGAACATTTAGGACTCATAAGCAGCAGTGAATTAGTAAGTCTTAAGCTTTGATTTAAAAACCTCTGCTGAGCCGGTCTAACATCTGCTGGGGGACCGTTACATAACGTAGGAACCAGCCGTTTTCTTCCTGACCTCTGGTGCAGTCAGACGTCCTGATCCGGGGGGGGGACAAGGCACATGGGAATTTAAAAGATCGGACCGATGTAAAGGTGCAAGGCCATTCGCTATTTTGTACATTTAACCCTTGTGTTGTCCTCGGGTCAAATTTGACCCATTTTGATGAAAAAAAAAAATCTTTATGAGAGAAGTGTCTTTCAACCAAAATTTCAGAAAAATAATGCGGATTGTTCCACACAATAATCATCTCACTGCTTTCTTTAAATTTGGATGTTTTGTTTGATTTTATAGCATTCAAAAATACTCTTTTTTCAAGGAAAGACCATTGAAAAAAGTGACTAAATTGTTCAAAGTAGCTTCAATAACACGGGGGCAAAAAAAAAAAAAAAAACCCACAAAAACGTCAAAAGGCTCAGAAAAAAAATTGACAAAAACATCAGGCGGGAAAGCAACAAAGGTTTTGAAAAAGACAATAAAAGGTTTAAATTTTGACCCAGAAAAACAAAACGTTGCACGGTTGACGGGAAGACCACACAAGGGTTAAAGAAAAACCTTCAAATCTACTCCAACCTGGACAGGGAGCCAGTGCAGTGAGTTCAGCTCAGGAGTTATATGCATGTACAGGATTTAGATGATCCGGTCCGAATACGAGCTGCAGCATTCTGGACCATCTGCAGACCTGTTGTGGTCGACCTGAATATGTGATATTGGCAAGTTTATTGCATTGGCTTTAGGTTGAGCAGAGCAGCAGAGCAGCCGAGGATTGGGAGGCAGGGTGATGGAGGAGGAGAGGATGGAGAGGAGGAAGGGGAAAGGAGATTGGTTTTGACCTCCACCAGATGTGAAACACTAATGCTGCAACACAGCTGGCTGACTGGACTGGGAGAGACCGGTTGTTCTGGTGGAGTGAAGTCAAATATACTGTATGTATGAAGATACATTTTAATCATATATATATCAGTTTTACGGCTTTGGCAAGTCAAAACTACACACAGGTGTTTGGTGAATATGGATTAGACCAATCAAATAGGTGTTTTTTTTATTATAAAGGATTAGTTCTGTTACATTGGTCATCTGGTCATTGATAAAGGATTTGATAAAGATGACAGAGTTGATTGATTTCAAGAGCATCTCCTTTATACATTTGGTCAATACAACATTTTGAATTATTATGATTCTAATGACCAAATTGAATGTCAGATTCAACACAGCAGTTTATGAACACGGTTGCCATCTTCCTTTGTTCAAGAGGAGAGCTGTACTGTCCATAATGGTGCATGGAGTGTTTCACCAGCCTGCGTTCTGAGCTAGTTTTGTGTTTTTGCCAGCACATGCAGCAGACATGGGACAGACCTTTTTTTTTCTTTTACAGTATATACACTCACCTAAAGGATTATTAGGAACACCTGTTCAATTTCTCGTTAATGTAATTATCTAATCAACCAATCACATGGCAGTTGCTTCAATGCATTTAGGGGTGTGGTCCTGGTCCAGACCATCTCCTGACCTGGTCCAGACCATCTCCTGACCTGGTCCAGACCATCTCCTGACCTGGTCGAGGTCCAGACCATCTCCTTCTGAACTCCAAACTGAATGTCAGAATGGGAAAGAAAGGGGATTTAAGACTTTGAGCGTGGCATGGTGTTGGTGCCAGACGGGCCGGTCTGAGTGTTTCTCAATCGGCTCAGTTACTGGGATTATTTCACCAACAACCATTTTAGGGTTTACAAAGAATGGTATAAAAAGGGAAAAACACCAGTATGCGGCAGTCATGTGGGCGAAATGCCTGTTGATGCTAGAGGTCAGAGGAGAATGGGCGACTAATTCAAGCTGATAGAAGAGCAACTTTGACTGAAATAACCACTCGTTACAAACCGAGGTGCAGCAAAGCCACAACACGCACAACTTGAGGGGATGGGCTACAACAGCAGAAGAACCCACGGGGTACCACTCATCTCCACTAACAAATAGGAACAAGAGGCTTCAATTTGCAAGAGCTAACCAAAATTGGACAGTTGAAGACTGGCAAAACCATGCCTGGGTTGATGGAGTAGCGATTTCTGTTGAGACATTCAGATGTAGAGTCAGAATTTGGCGTATGCAGAATGAGAACACGGATCCATCATGCTTGTTACCACGTGTGCAGGCGGTGGTGTGGTGGTGGTGTAATGGTGGGGATGTTTTCTTGGCACACTTTAGGCCCCTTAGTGCCATTGGGCATGGGTTAATACCACGGTCACCTGGCATTGTTTTGACCATGTCCATCCTTTATGGCCACCATGTACCCGTCCTCTGATAGGCTACTTCCAGCAGGATAATGCACCATGTCACAAAGCTCGAATCATGTCAAATTGGTTTCTTGAACATGACAATGAGTTCACTGGACTAAAATGGGCCCCCCCAGTCACCAGATCTCATCCCAATAGAGCCTCTTTGGGATGTGGTGGAACGGGAGCTTTGTGCCCTGGATGTGATCCCACAAATCTCCATCAACTGCAAGATGCTCTCCTCTCAATATGGGCCAACATTTCTAAAGAATGCTTTCAGCACCTTGTTGAATCAATGCCATGTAGAATTAAGGCAGTTCTGAAGGCGAACGGGGGTCAAACACAGTTTAGTATGGTGTTCCTAATAATCCTACAGGTGAGTGTATGTATATGTATATTAGGCCATATCTTTATAGGACAGCTGAAGATGTGAAAGGCTGCCGATTGAGGAGTGAACCTATAGATATGGGCGGTTGTAGTGAATGTGACATACATGATTAAGTGTGGTTCCACACACTGTGATATTACAATTTACAATTACTGCCTTAGTCCCGAGGAGATGATTATGTTCAAGGGATCACGGTCCTTTTAAATGTGTGGAATGCGTGAAGCGTGGGACGCTACGGGGTGGCATCAGGGACAGCTCCTCTTCTATCTGTGTTTTTCCTGAAAATAAAACGAGACATCATTTGTGTCCTCAAAAGGAGAAATTGTCTCTTGCATCTTGCTGCAGTTTCCTAGGGCACACCCAGTGAGCTACCCGGGCGCCGGCAGACCCTGTCAAAGGCATAATAACGCCTTTATGCTTGACAATGTAACCATGTAATTAAGTTTGATATGCTAAAAATGTTAAAAAAAAAAAAAAAAGGAATTGCACAGTACAGGTTACATATGTCAAAAAATACATTTCCTTCAGTTTTTCTTTTAATAAAAAGGAAACAAGATTACCCTCACCCACCCTCCCATACCATCTTGGCAGAAAATAAAATAAAATAAATAAAATAATACAAAATAGAAATAAGAAAAAAAAACTTAAAGTAAGTGATATTAATGTACATTCTCACAGCTGTGCATCGAACCATTACATTAAACAAGTGATGTAAAAGAATAACAATAAAAGGTGTCTCATACTTACTTTAAGATCTCATACATATGTTCAAAGGCCATTTTAAGTAAAAATTTCTGAAACAACCAATGTTTTTAACAAGCAGACATAGTGTGAATGCTTGGCATCTGACAGAATTTGAGGTGTGCACTGCGACACAGGGTGGAGATTGGGGAGGTCCGCTCATATTGGGAGATATCGTCTGTCGGCTGCAGCTAATTCTGCATCGCCTCGATTCTCTTTGGTCTTCAGTCATGTAACTCTTGTTTTTCATTGGGCGACGGATCTTGCAGGAAGTCAGCAGCATATTAACCAAATGTGCAATTAATTTAAGGTGCTTTAGTTTTCTGGCACAGTGAGTCGTTTCCTTTGGGAGTGGGAGATTATTCCAGGCTGCTTTTCATCACAACGTTGTCAGGTGAACGTAAGAGGGCTTCATGAGGGAAGAGGAGAGAGGGGATCGGATGGTGGTAGCTCATTTCAAACATAACAATTGTGCACCATTGATTCTCAAAAGTAGAAACCGCTTTATAATGCTAAGTACGTTTAGGGTTTATATGGTAAGATATCTGAACCAGGTTCTATTGAGAAGGAGAGAGCGAGGGGGTGAGGGTAAATGAAAAACAGATAGGAGGAGGACGTGAAAAGCAAAGATAAAAATGTGGGAGGTGGGGAGGTAATGAGGGGTGAGCCCCTCCTCCGCTTGCTTCTCCAAGTCCCTGGGTGTCATTCTGACAAGGTCACCACCACCATCACCCGTTCCCGGCTGACAGACACACACGTAGGAGCTGCCTGTTGTTCTCCTGGGGGTCCCAGTGAGCCCGTCGCCCGCTGAGGTCACCGCTCTGCCACAAACATTAAACCCGTGTTGTCTTTCCGTCAAAATTTAAAATCAACACATTTTTGATCACTTTTGATTAATGTTTTAACTTTTCTTATGTTTGTGTCCCTTTTTTGACGTTAACACTACCTAAAGTTGGAGAGTAGAAAACGCAGAAATTAGGAATATTTAGACTAAAATGTAAAGGAATTGTGATGCGATGAATCAACAGTCTGGAATATGTCAACTTTTACTCAATACTATTTCAAAAAACACTTCCATTGGTTTTAACGCTAAAAATTGGTTTGTTCTATAGTCACTCTCTAGATCGTTTCAGTCGTGAGGTCCACGCCGAAATATTGATTATTACAGTCTTATTCCTTTATACCACCTCTCTATATATTACCTCAACAACACAATTAGCAACAATAATTTCATAATTGGGAAGAGCAGGACTAGGTGGAGGGACGTCCAGCGGGAGGAGGCCTCGGGAGAGACCCAGGACTAGGTGGAGGGATTATTCCAACTGGCCTGGGAACGCCTCGAGACCCCCCAGTTGGAATGGTGATGTGGCTTGGGAAAGTGAAGTTTGGGGTCCCCTACTGGAGCCTGCTGCCCCCGAGAACCTGATACCGGATCGGATGGAGGATGGATGGATGCCATGGATGCATGGATGGATGCATGGATGGGATGGATGCAGGCAAGCATGCATGGATGATGGAGCATGGATGGATGGATGCATGCATGCATGCATGCAGGCATGGTGATGGATGGATGGATGGATAGATGGATATCCATATCGAATTCAGGCCAGTTCGAAGCCGTTCCTGCATTAACGCAGGTCTTTTCCATTCATTTTGAAAGGGGGTAGGCTAGGTGCGTTAGCGGGGGTTGTGCTCCAAGAAAAGGATCACCTTTTAGCATGAGTTGTGTGATTTTCCGTTGACTTCTGCCTTTTGGGATGGTTGGTCGTCAGAGAGTTGTGTTGGGTGAACTAGTATTAAGTACATCGCATCATTTCTTCTATCTCTCCGCCTGGTCACCTGTCTACTTCTCATCAGCTCTCTACTTCATCACCAGTAACTCACTCACGACCTCTTTAGCTCTGCTGTGCCGTCTTCGTATCTGGTGAGTGTCTTTGATCGTAAGTAGTACTTTCACTGTCGGCTCGTGCTCTCTGCTTATTGCCGCTTCTGTGCCTTTCCAAGTTTTCTTCTTCTCCTCTCTCTCCGGCCCTCGTTTTCCCCCGTTGTTGTCTGAGTCTCCTCACGCGCCGTTCACCTCAAGTGACTGGTAGACTTCTGCATGCTTCGGGTCTGAAGCGACCCGGGCTTGGTTTTCAGTTGTTACTACCTCTACTAGCGGCCAGGCGACATCTCTCAAGAGCGCCCTGTGCCTTTATGCGATCTTCCGTCGAGCTTTAGACTGTGTCCTTACCGCCCCCTTCCAGTTCTACCGGAGACAGCCGTCAGAACAGCAGATGCATTCGATATCTACTCTGATATTCCCTTGAGCTTCCGCCCTAGGGATTATTTCTCCATCTCTTCTGCTTTTCAAGCACTTCTCGTTCTAGGTGATGATCATCAGCCGTACTCCGTTGAACGCTACTTCCATTTCCGTTAGTCCTAGTGTGTCTCCCTCGCTGACTAGCGCGCCTCGGAGAGAGAATGCATTGGTGGGTGGTGCCGTTGTTTGGTTAGTGCATAGAGGGTGAATTGGACCCTGGACTATGGTAGCGTGACAATTTTAGATTATTACTATAGGGTACTGAGTGATTTCCCAGGGTTTCCGTGTGTCACATTTCTACACTGTTATACACAATTTTACTGGGGTGTATTGTAGGTGTTGCATCGCAACTGTAGCCACATTAGACTTGGTTGGGGACTGTCTTCTGACCACGTGGTTTTAAAACCTGTGAATATTGATTCTACGAAAGCCTTTGCTTTTTATTCCTGTTTATTTCTGTGGAGCATTTTTTTGAAGAAACATTTGAGACGATCCAAAAGCGGTTGAAGTTGAATTTCGCTATATGGCCTTTAATCAAAATCTGCATTACCAACCAGGAAAGCCCTCTTGAGGGACAATTCGAAAGCAAAATATGTGCACTGCAAAAGCTGTGAGACGATGAGGAATCTGCCTCTTTCAGTGTAGTTGACAAATTAACAAAACAAAAAGCTTAATCTGATGGCTTACAGCATCATGGCCAGTGCTGTAATCTCTTCAAACAGCTGCTCAATAACAGTAATTAAGTACAGCCACATGAGCAGTTTGGTGCCTTGGTGAAGACACATTTCACCATCAGAACGACTGAATAATTGCAGATGTAATGGTATATTGAGCTTTTTACTGAGTATCTACATGGGTCTTATTTCTTGGGTGGAAATCTGCCGAAGGCATGGCGATAGTATTGCTGGCATGTTCACTGTTAACATTTTAACATTCTTTGATGGGGGGGGGGCAAGGTGGAAGCTGGGGGTGTGGCCTTGACCAGCTGCCAAATTACTCGTTTGAAAGCCATGATGTCTCCCTCTCATGGGGGGGGGGGGGGGGAAATTCTCTGTGCGGGCAAAGCAGAGTGAATGGGGAGGTGACCTTGCCCTTAGGGACCATAAGGAGCAAGATTCCAGACGCCCATCTGAGTTTCATTTCCTCAATGCAGAGCAGGATACCCAGGGCAACAAACCATGGGGGGGCCCCTAGGCAGGTAGGGGGGACTCACATTAAGTTTGGTCCAGGACAACCCGTTTATGCACATCCATCATCCCCTTGTTAGCATTTTGGCACTCAAACTTGCACACACCAACACATACACACACACCCACAAACTCACACCAGCACAGAACACTGTGGGCCCAGCATGGCCTCTGTAGGGAGCAGTAAGAAGCTCTGGGGGTTGGCTGATCTGGACACCTGACCACCAACATTACTCTTCTGACTCGGACGGCACGTGTGCAGAAGAGGGAGGACACGGTTAGGGATCAGCAAGAGGGGCCGAAGAGGCGAGGGGTCATTGTGGTTGAGGTGAGAGAGGGATTATGCAGTGCATGGTGTGTGTGCCGTGGCAGTGGTGTGAAATCTTCATTACTTAAGATTTCATGAGTATTACTTGTTAATTCACTTTTTTTTTACATTAAGTGTAAGCCTAGACACTTATCATTCACACAAATCCCTTTTTTAAACTGTTATATTCTGATTATGATAAAATATTTGTTTTTTATGGTTTAGAATTAAGTTCTAGATTTGGTACTTGGTGGTTTGGTATCATGGTTAAAAACCCTAGAGTCAGGGAATGTGTGCAGGGAAGGAGGAAGGAAGCCAGAGGCACCGAACATACAAGAAAAGGTAAGTTACTATACTTTCTTCCAAACACAAAGCATGCTGATAACTAATGATTTTGTTTTGTTTACTGAGTAGCTATTAATAATGACAGAATCTTTTTATCCATCATTGGGTTCAGCACATGTTCAGTTTTAGATCTTTAAAAGGAATCCCAAATGATTGTTTTAAGAACTATACACTAGTCCCTGTAGATGGGGCAGTAATACTTCGCTCCATGTAGAAAATACATTTGTTATTCATGGTTTTAGTAACACAAAAATGAGAGGAGGTCCATTGGTGTGTGTGTGTGTTGTGTGTGTGTGTGTGTGGTGTGTGTGTGTGTGTGTGTGGTGTGTGTGTGGGGTGTGTGTGTGGTGTGTGGGGTGTGTGTAGTAGGGTGTGATGAGATAAGAGGAGCAGGTAGAGAAGTGGGTGTGGCAACAGTGCAGCAGATTCATCACACAGCTTGGCTGTGTAACAGTATGTGTGTTTCCTTTGTCCTGTTTTTTATCTACCAGTGTGTGAGACACACACACCACACACACAAACGCACGCACACACACACACACACACACACACACACACACACACACCACACACACACACAATGCACGCACGCATGCATGCACACACACACACAACACACCACACACAACACAACAAACACAGATTATCATTGATTGTAGTCAGCACACAGTTGCCAATTACTTTTATTTTGAAGATATTTATTATATAGACTTTTTTATTGGAGTTTTTTTAAATGCCTTTTTAAAAACAGGACACTGAATTTTTTAAACATATTTATTAACTCGTGTTTATAGTTTCCACCAGTATTGTATCCGAGCTGTTAGCTGCAGGACAGAGTGTAGTGTTTGGTAGATAACGTGTTTGCTGTCGTTCTCTGTGCTGCTGCTCATCTCTCAACCGCAAAGATCCTAAACAGTAGAGACAGCTGTTGGTCGTGGTATCCAGTAGAGAATATATCTACATGTAAATATAAGTATAGTCCCTATGGTATTCCTGTTGAAATAACGTAGAAAATTGGGGCTGTGCTCCATTTAGGAGAGAGTAAATAGAGAACATTTAGGAGAATCAGGGTGTCAACCCCATTAGTTCCTCTACTCATATTAAAGACTTGCTGACCAAAATGTCTGTATTATAGTTAAAGATCATTTAGTTTACTATATGGCATGTTTTTTGTGCAAAATTGTATTGTAAAAATATGTAATGATTTGAAGGTACTTTTTTGATGAATCGTCTTTTGGTGTTTGTGTTCTAATGGATTGCGGCTTTATACTAGGATTCAGATGTGTTTTATATTCTTGGGGTTCATTTGAATCGGCTTGGCTTGAAGTGTTGCTGTTGGCTATACAGAGAGTAACAAGTGATGGGAATTTACTATTTAATCTATGAACTAACTAATCTAGATTATAAAGTGAATTCCTTTATTCAGAACAATGCAGCCTCTGGCTAGAGAGGGGGCCTGAGGATGTTTGCTCTTTCGGTAAGACGTAATCTGAGCCTCTAGGTGGAGTGGTCTGCTGGGTTAAATGATTACAATAACGGACAAATCGCTTTAAGAACCAGTGCTTCACTGGTTTGTACGGTTGGCACAGTTTGCCTAGAAGGAGAAGATTGGACAACAAATTATATTATCTTTTTGTTGTTATTAAAAAGTTATTAAAGACAATGAAGTTGCCTGAAAAATGGATGGATGTCATTTTAATTGTGTGTGTTCATTGTTGTGGTGTGTGTGGTCTCTGCAGTGCCAGATCTCCCAGGCCTCCCGAACGCTGCTACTCCGAAAAAGCATAAAGATGATCCCAAGGAGTTCCTGGTTAGTCTAGAAGCACATGATTCAGCAGATCCAGGTAACGGCCTGTACTGACAACATGGCCACCGTGGGAAATAGGATACCTATACACGTTTGTTATGTGTTACCATCTGGACAGCTGTGGTTTGGATTTCATTAGGACAGTCAGGAGAGGATAGGTTGATAGAATGAAATGTTTTGTCTTCACATCAGATTAGAAGATAGATTATAGATTAGATTAGTTAGATTGATTAGATTAGATTAGATTAGATTCAACTTATTGTCATTACACAGGTACAAGGCTACAAAATAGCAGTTTGGGTCTAACCAGAGGTCAATAGCAGCAGGTGCAGGATATACACTGGTTCCATAAGTGCAGGAATGGCTATGAAACTGAATAAATAATAGAGATGACATATCTATAAACAGAATTTTACAGAAGATTTGCTTATAATATAATATATTGATACTAGTATTGTGAACAGATGTACAGCTGGATATGTACTGCATATAATACAATATACAGCTGGATGTTACTATAAATAGAATTTTTACAGATATGTACAATGTGCATATATATAGATGGTTGTTACTATAACATAGTTTACAGTGAATATGTACTAGGAATATATATACAGATGTCTATTACTATAAACAGAATTTTTACAGAACGATATATATGATAAGTTAGACATCATCAAACATCTCATGTGAGCACAAATTCCCCCCATGAGTGCAGTTGGAGGAAGTTTAAACAAAAGCCAGATGCCAATTATCCAGAAGTGCATTAGCCCAATAGCCAAGAATGCAATGCAGCACACAACAAAGGGGTTTGGATGTGGTCTATCGTAACGCTGCAGATAAGGTGCCTCGGCCCCCCATTGGGCCTGTTTTAACGACATGGTGCACGGCTGTTGAAGCACCTGGTAAAGGTGCGTCAGGACGTGTTCAAATCCACTTTTTGTAGGTGACAGTTCAAAAAAGGGTCCGTGCGTCAGGCACATGGTATCAGTGGGTTGGACTTAGTGTCTTCCTGATTCATAGGTGTTTTGGGCTAACATGCAATCACCAATTGAGGGGTATTCCCATTCCTTTAAAAGCATTTTTAGCGGTTTTACCATGGCACATTGCTGTTATGATGGAGGATTTGCTGGCAGAGAAGGAGAGATTTTCAGGAGAAGAAACTGATCAACTCGAGCGTGAAGTGAAAGCCTGCAAGCAGATCATATCATATAGAGCCCATTTCACCATGCAATATCCTTTTTTTTTAATCTTTGCATTGTGTGTGTGCTGACAAATGCCCTGTGGTGTGGTGTAACACGCATAGATGCGCATAGGCGCCAGAGAGCGTTGGTTAGACGGGGCGCCATCTGATATGGCATTGGGCCGCGGGTTCAAACTCTGACCTGTGTCTCTTAGCTGATGTCCCCCCCCCCCTTTTATGGCTTCAGTGTATCCTGTCAATAAAAGGCCTAAAATGCCATCCAATAAAATGATATCTAGAATAAATTTAAAAAAAAAGCATAGTGTTGTGCAGAGCCTAGCACATAATACTAAACGTGCTGTTATAATAATGATAATAAATGCTGCGTTGATGACTTCAGAGGTTTTTTGTTGGTCAATGGCGCGATCATTTTTCTGCTGCCTCAAGATCGCAATACTCAGAATGCACCTGAACACACCCTCCCTGTAAGACCGGCACACCCAGAATGCACCTGAACACACTCCCTGTAAGACCAGCACGCCCGAATGCCACTGAAACACACCTCCCTGTAAGGACCGGCACGCCCAGAAATGCACCTGAACACACCTCCCTGTAAGACCAGCACACCAGAATGCACCTGAACACATCTCCCTGTAAGACCAGGCACACCCAGAAGCTACCTGACACATCTCCCTGTAAGACCAGCACACCCAGGGACGCCACCTGAACACACCTCCCTGTAAGACCAGCACGCCCAGAATGCACCGAACACACATCCCTGCAGTAGACCAGCACGCCCAGAATTGCACCTGAACACACCTCCTGTAAGACCAGCAAGCCCCGAATGCAACCTGAACACACCTCCCTGCAAGACCAGCACCCCAGAATGCACCTGAACACAACTCCCACTGTTAAGAGCCAGCAAGCCCAAAATGGCTTAAGCCGGCTGCGCGGGTTTAAAGATGTAAATACCTAGTGTGTTCACAAGCTGTGGCTGACAAATTGACAGTGCGGCATGGTTGTTGACGTGCGTATGCGTGCGTGCATGACTGGCAGATGGTGAAGGATAGCTGCCACAGCAATCCTGTCTCACAGGGTAACACACACACACATAAATATAATAATATTTTTTTATTGTCTACTGCAATCACAAGATGATAGAAAGATAGGGGAAATTTCAAGGTCCCCAGTAGCTTAAGACATCACACACAAACATTACACATACATCGTAACAGGATGTTCAAATAACAAACAAATTGCCATCTGGAGGCAGCGGGGGAAGAGATCGCGCCAATGACAACAAAAACCTCTAAGTCAAGTGAGCAAGCATTTTCATTGTTATTTTAACGGCGTTTAGTAAAATGCGACTGGGTGCACAGCACACACACACACACATTATGCTGTTTACACACACACACAGGGGAGGATCGCAATAAAAGTATCCTAAAAGCAGCATCCAAGGTCCAAACGTGCGTTGTCTTTTAAAGGTCTGAGAGCAGAGAACGAGATGAGGGAGTAAAGAAAAGAAAGGGTGGAAGACAAAAGCAGTGAGGGATAAGATCTCCAGCATTCCTCCTCTTATAGACCTGAGTCCCACGTGGAGAAGGCGCCGTGAGGGGAAAGCACTTTTACATCTAGACTCTCATCTCCTCATCATGTGGACTTATGCAGAGAAAAAAGCCCCGTGGATCCTTCATGCATTAAGCTTACAACTACGTGGCTCCTGCACGCCAGACATTATGGCGTTTTTCATTAATGGTCGACTCGGCTCTGCGGTGCCCCGTTCCTTTTCTCGTTGAGATGAGTAGCCTACCGCCACAGGTGGCTTCGTAAGCATAGCAGCAAACTGCCGTGACCTCACAAGAACGGCAAAGGTGTTTGGTTTTTAACCACAGGCCGAAGACCAATTTTAGTTTAAAAGAAGCTGAAGGCAGCAAAAACTGGTTTAAAACAGCGCGGTCGTCGCTAGCAGTGAGAGCAGTGACAGTGATTAGTGGCAGATTCTCTCCGAACCAATCAGAGTCTGAGGTTTTTTTACTTACCTTTGGTGTGTGCCTCAGCTCACCTGGAACCTCGACGATGGTCAGTACTACAAAAAGTACCTGTTACAGGGACCAGGGACTTTCTTCGTTAATGGAAACCCAAAAGGCGAGTAGAGGTCGAGGCGAGTGTGAGGAGTGCCGCAGCGTAAAAACACCTTCCACTGCTGAGTGTTTTCTGATCTGACTCTTCTACGGGTGAGGTTTGGTTGTTTTGCCACAAACATGACTAAGGTGGTGTGGGGCATCACTGGGTGGGGTGAAATGGTGAGATGGGGCATTAGGCTGCTGCCCCACGTCTGTGGAATGCCCCCCTCGACACCCGAGGGCACCTCACACATGTTTTAAAAAAGGCCTAAAAACTTTTTTTTGCAAAGCTGTTGGTCTTTAGATGTGTTTTTTCTTTCTTCCGCTAAGAATAGCTTTTTTTTTTTTATTTTATTTTGATTTTTCTCTTTTTTTACCTGTAGTACTTGAGATCTATTGATGAAAAGTGCATTATAATAAATGATTATTATATATTATTTATTATTTATTGTTGTACAACAGAGTGGTAAATAGTTGTGTGGTGGTTCATCTTTGCCGCAGTCTATTATATTTACTGTTTGTGTGGTGGAAGAGAAAAATATAACTGGACCTGTGTGGGATTAAACATATATCAATAACAAACTATGTAATACACAACAGATCTAATTATCACAACTGTTGTATGTTTATTGATTCTTTTTTTTTTCGGAGCCCATAATAAGACTTTTGGAGCTTTGAAGTAGCTTTAATTTGGCTAGTAGTGCCTGTACAACAGTTTTGCCCTTCTCGATTGTGGTGTGTGTGTGTGTGTGTGTGTGCGTACGTGGTGAGTGTGTGCGTGTGTGTGTGTGTGTTGCATTCAGGAGAACGGCGTGGAGTTGAACCTGCCTCGTGGCCCAGTTGTGCGTCTGAGTCGAGCGCTCACCAGACAGAAGCCAAACTGCTCACCAAAGTCACCAGAGAGAAGGAGTACAAGTTGAAGGGTGGGTGGACTGATCTTCTAGTTTTTTATGTCAGGGTGTAGCGGACCTCCACCCAAAGACACGCCTCAATTACGCAACATCTGGCCTCTCCTCCATCTGTCACTTGATATCCTGCCCAAGGCCAACAGCCTAATTGGGGTTATCTGTAATAATGTGAATACCTGCTTCGCTTTTTTTCTATTCCAGCGTGTTTGTGTATATCCCAGTATATTAGCAAACGGCATGATCATGAGAAGATAAAAAAACAACAACCTTAAACTAACAAACATAATTATCAGGGAATTAACCTGTGAATTTGTTATTATCAGCAGTAGGCTACGCTTCTGAAACTTTACACTTTATATTAAATAAATAGGAACAAGCAAGTTAGAAATAAACATCCTGGCGGATAGATTATAATCACAAACACCAACAAACTAAATTAGTGAGAAGAGCATTGAAGGACAAAAATACACAAATCTTCATGTCAAATAATCATTTCTGTTCTAGATCTTAAAGGTAATGGCCAGATCATCACTTAGATAGATAGATAGATATTTATTGATCCACCAAAAATGGGAAATTACGGTGTTTATAGCAGCACATGTACATTAGCACACAACACGAATATAAACATAAAATGAGATACTAGTAAAACAAATATCATACATACAGTAACATGAAATAATAATAGCAATAAAATAAAGATAAAACCATATTAAATATATACGGATGGGGGAAAACAAAATGGGCAACTACTTAAATAATAACATGCTTAAAATGTAAGTGAACCAATTGAGTAGTAATTGTAAAGAACTAGTAAGAAACTACAGGGTTTTCAGTCTTGGCTCTTTCCAACCAGCAGTGTCATTTTCTTCTTTACTGTTTCCTTTTCCTCTGTAACTACACCGCTGGGGTTTTCCTAAGTCCCAGTGTGTCACATGGACGCCGCCCAGCCTCAACGTGCCCACCGACCGACTGACCGTCTGGCTGGTGGCGAGGGAGGAGGGTCGGAGGGGCAGAGGGGGGGGGGGGGGGGGGGGGTTTGGACTGAAGCCCCAGGAAGCGTGTTGTCATTACTGCAAACTGGGGATTGAGATTCAGCCAGAGGACAAAAGAGCCGGAGACGGGAAACTAGAGGAGAGAAGAAGACTGAGCTTATAGAGGGCTGATTAAAGGTTTTGCATTTAGGACCTTGTCTCTCTCTGAACAGGTCCTAAAATAAAATAGGAATAAAATCACAAGCTCTTTATTCATGAAGAAAAACTGACAAGCAGGGATTTGAATGCTCGCCCTAGCCGAATTTGTTGAATGATATGTATCAAGTATCAACCTTGATTTATTTCCAAGAACTTATTATAATTATTATAATTGTAATAACAATAATATATATAATAATAATAATAATAATTATTTTAAAAAGCACTTTTCATCAATGATCTCAAAGTACTAAGGTAAAAAAGAGAAAAAGAAAATAGATAAAAGAAAAGAATAATAAAAATAATCAATATATATAAAGCTGTTTAGAAGACATAAATAAAACATTCTAAAAAGGGACCAAAAGCTTTTGCTAAAAACAAATGTTTTAAGGCCTTTTTTTAATACACTCAGTGGATGGAGGTGCCCTCACAGGTGCTCGGGGGTGCGGGGGGGGAGGGGGGGCACTCCACAGAGGGGGGGCAGCAGCCTAATGCCCATCTCCTATTGTCCTGGGTCTGTTCTGGGACTGTGGAGGAGGTCGGAGTGAGTGGAGCGAAGGGAGCGGGTGTGGGTTCTGTGTTTGATAAGTTCTTTGAGGGGGGGGGGGGGGGGGGGGGGGGGGGGCTATGTCCATGTGGATGCATGGATTGTGGTGGCGGAGGGACACCTTGACTCCATCCTGGTGGAGATGGGGGGGGGCACGGTTGCACTGAGTACTGTTGGGGCATATTTGACGGACAACATAGATCGGAGAGGGGAGAGAAAAAACAACATGAATGGAAACCAGGAATCTCAGTGTTTTCACACAACAACAAGAAAATAGCAAAAACACGTTGCAGCTTTTCGTGAATCACTATGAACTGAAAAAAACCCACATTTGTTTTTTTCGCGGACAACGTCAAAGAAAAGCGCAAATGTTTTTCATTTAACGGAGCCAGGGAGAAGGCTTTAAAACAGATCTATTTAGTGACTACTATTTTCGACTGCGGACATCACCTTTTGCCCTCTATTTCTTTTTTGTGTTTTGTTTTTTTAAAAAGACACTTACAAGCTTTTAATCATGTTTTTTTTTGTTAGTAGCATACAGCTGTGGCCAGACACAAAAGCCAAAATATAAAAAAATAAAAGAATATTCTAAAGACTGTGTTACACCAAGAAAGGCAGAGGTTTTCTAAAATAAAATATCACCAAATCCAGAGTTAATCCCTTAAAAGCAAAACATATTCTGTTGTCTTATTCAAAGGAAAAAATACTCACTTTATTCAAAATTTATAATTAAAATGCATAGCAAACATTTCATAATTACAACTGTAAGTATTAAAAATACTTTTGAGTCCCAGGGCTTCAAGTTAGCAGTAGTTGTTAAAGTGTGGTATACGAGACTGACACACACACACACACACACACCACACAAACACACAACACACACACACACACACAACACACACAAACACAACACACACACACCACACAACACAACACACCGTAGTTTTAGCCATAATCCAGACATCTGATGGATTAACTACTCCCCTCTAACTCATAACAGAAGTGTGTCTGAGTCCTTCTATGAATGAGATTTGGCTTCAACTGATTCAGAAGCCAATTCTGTCCAAAAAAACAAAAAATTGAGCAGTATTTTGCAAAAGTGCAAATTGAGAGGTTACCTTAACCCTCATGTGTCCTCATGTTTGTCATGTTGTCCTCATGTTGATCCTCATGTTGCCCTCAGGTTGTGTCTGATTGTCTCATGTTGTCTCATGTTGTTCCTCATGTTGTCACTCATGTTTGGTCTCAGTTGTCCCATGTTGCTCTTCAATGTTGTATTCATGTTTCCATGATTGCTCATGGTCCTCATGTGTCCTCATGTGTTCATCAGTTGTCTTCATGTTGTCTTCATGTTGATTCATGTTGTCCTCGTGTCTCAGTGCCCTCATGTTGTTCATCATGTTGTCTCCTGGTGTCCTCATGTTGTAATCTGTGTCCTCAATGTTGCAATGTTCTTTTTAATTCCCAAAATAACATGATGATTCCAACGCTCTTTGGGGGGATTTGATGCGGTATTTTAGGGCGTCTTGTGTAACAATTTTATAGCATGTAAAAAAAAAAAGGTGTTTTTGAAATAGTATGAGGTAAAAGTTGAATATTCCAGTCTGTGGATTTAATCAACATCTCACCTTCCTTTAATGTTAGTCCAATAATTCTAATTTCTGCTTTCTCTAAATCAAACACACAGGATAGTTTCTAAATGAGGAGTTGTATTGACATGAAATTCGCTAAAAAAATAACTGTAAAGAATAAAGTTAATAGTAGGGTACGTTAGTGTTGAAAACATCAAAAAAAGTGACACACATTGAAAAAAAGGGACAAAACAATAAGGAAAAAATAAGTTAGAAAAACATGTGCTAAAAAGTGATAATTAAGTTTGTTGAGTTTTAGAAAGGAAGCACACTTACTACAGGTGCAGCTACAACCAAACTGGGCCATTTAAGCATTATGGCATTAAAACAACAAATTATTAAAGAAATGTGCACGTAAAGAACTTAGCTTTTCTACTTACTAATACGTATAAATCTAAAGCCCTTGCAGCATGGCAACAACACGCCAACACATAGACTGAAACAATACGTGTGCACTCCAGAGACAACAAGAAAACAGATGACAAGTATCAGACCCAAAATGTAGCTCTACACCTGCCTGAAACCGAGTTCTGCTCTGAGTGTGTATGAAGTTGGAGCCTCGGTGACCAGGTGTTATGGGTTTCTAAATCTGGGTTTGCAGTTAACACAGGGTTCCAGTATTTGGGGACCCGCAATTCACATTGCAGATGGTAGGAACAGGTGATGAATCTTCGTTCAGGGCCTGCGGAGTGTGTGGGAGCGGACGCCACGTCTCAGCGGGGGAAAGGAAGGAAATTGGAAAATATCTGGGATTTCTCAGGCTCACGCTTAACATCTATGTGTGTTACACAGAGATTGGAGCGGGGGGGGGGGGGGGTGGGGGGGGGGGGTAGCCAGCCATAAATGGAAGATGCAACATGCTCTCACGGTTAAATAATTTGAACCATGTCCCGTTAGAGATGGGGGAATCTCCAGCTGAATCGGTTTGTGTTTATCCACCGAAGTACACCAGTTCATATCACTCTCTTTTACCGTCTAAGACCTCGATTGGATTCATATTGAAGTCATCCAATCCGTAATCCTTCAAACAAAATCCCAAAGCACAAATGCTCCACAACAACAACGCCTTCTCACCACATACATCAACCAATAATAGACACCTTACCATAACCTTTCTACCTAACTGTCATAACACGCGAGTTGGTGAAATAACTCTGATGGAATTTGTACACAATAAGCACACCTTTGTTTGGGCTTGGAGCTTTGTGAAGTGAATACAGCAAAGACTGAAGATGCTTTCACACGTGAATTTCATCGGAGGAGGAACTGGTTTGCAGATATGCAAAGGTTTATTGTAACTGCATAATGAAATATACAAAGGCTTTGGAGATTAAAGGTATAGGTCTCCTGAAAGGATCCACACTGCAGTACATAAGACTGGGGAATATTAATATAAAATGTCAGGCATGAGGAAGGTTATAGGGGTTGTGTAGAAGGATTTTGTTCACACTGAGTTTTATTGATATTCAGTCTATTATCTGTCAGTTAACAGATGTGTTTGATCCTCTTAACAATTGAGCTTTCTGACTCTTCACATTTCATTTATAAAGGCAGTTGACGGATGAATAACTTACTGTGATCTCATTACACATCGAATGAAACGGAGGGCTTAGCTACCGAGACTGAGTCCAATTCCTCCTTTGGATTCATTTACAGACGGCAGCCGTGGTTTTAACGTGTTGTAAATTATGATCTGGAGTCACAAGCATATACCGAAAGAACGGTTCTTGTTGAAAATCTTGACTAAACGTTGAAACGTGATGACTGTCAAGTACGCGATCCGCAGAGTACAATGGGATAATAACATGTATCTGATCAGTTAAAATCTAGGGCAGGTGTGATTAAATGAAAACATAAGGCGATAAATAAGAGTACGGATGTGAGGTTTGGTGGTTTCAAATCAGCTCAAAGGCACCGTGACAACCGTCCAAATGTCATTTATGCTGAGTGAGTCAGCCAGCAGGATTACTGTGGGTGGGTGTGTGTGTGTGTGTGTGTGTGTGTGCTGTGTTGTGTGAATGTGGTGTGTGGGTGGTGTGTGTGTGGTGTGGTGTGGGTGGGTGTGAAAAATATAAAAGTGAGCGGAGGTTTCAAACTGAGTAGAGGGGGGAAAAAAATACGTCCTTGTGTTGTCTTCACGTGCAAAATGAAAGATCAACAATGCGTTATCAGATGTGTTTAACTTTTTCTTATCGTGTTTTGCTTTTTCAACACTTTCTGATTGCTTTTCCAATGTTACACTACGTAAAATAAATTCTAGTGTTTACAGATAGTTTTGGAATTTGATGGTCAATAAACCATCAGTCATAGGAATTATCCCTAATGTTTGAGTTTTAAAGAAAAGGCAAGAAAATTAGGAATTATGAGGACTAAAAATTAAAAAAGGACTGGATGTGATGATAATCACAGGACGTGGAATATGGTACACTTTAGCTCAACACTATGTTAAAACACTCCATTTGTTTTACAATGTATAAAATGAATTAAGACCACAAAATTAAATGAAAAGTAGAGATTTTCTGGCAAAGAGCGTTGGAATGCAATCCATGTTAGTTGTTGGGAATAAAAAGAAAGACTTGATCAATAGCGACATGGGAAACATAAGGAATAGGCGAAACATAGGGACAAAACAGGAGGCAAACGGGATAGGGAGGAGGGAAACCATTGGAGACAACAGGGAGGAAAATGCATGGACACGGGAAAACAGAGGAAGACGAGGACAAATGGGACAACCAGTCGAGGACAACGATGAGGGAAACAAGGCACCGATGCAGGAGCACATGAGGACAGGGCCAACATGAGGACAACATGAGGCAACATGCAACTGGAAAATGAGGAACAGAACAAAGAGGCAACATGGGGCAACATGAGGACAACTGAGGGACAGGGAAACATGAGACACAGAAGCAAAATGAGGACAACATGAGGCAGAAGCAACATGAGGACAATAGGCGATGAGGACAGGGGACAACATGAGGGACAACATGAGACAACATGGAAGGAACACTGAGGAGCAAAAGGAAATGAGGACAACATGAGGGACAACCTAAGAAAGAGGAAACAAAGCGAACTGAAGAGGACGGAGAAATGAGGAACAGAGGAAACATGAGGACAACAGTGGGCACATGCGGGCAACATTGAGGGACAGCGGCACATGGAAAACTACAGAGGACACATGAAGACAACATGATGGACAACAGAGGGACAAACAGTGGAGGCACAAGAAACATGGAGGACAAACATGACGGTGTCGAACATGAGGGAAGAGCAACATGAGGAGACATGAGGGCAACATGAGGACAAAAATCGAGGAGCAACGTTGGGATCAAATGGTAAGGGCAACATGGAAGGGCAAAACATGAGGGGGCAACATGAGGGACAAACATGGGAAGAGGGGGGGGGGGAGGGGGGAAAGACAGAACCGCGATGAGAACAAAGATGAGGAAACATTAGGGCCACATGGGAGGAAACATGAAGGCACCATGAAGACAAGCATGAGGACGCGACCTGGAGGGGGGAAACATGGAGGAGCAGAAGCAGAGGAAGGGAAACAAGACGATGAAGAGGCCAACATGAGGGCAAACATGGGGCAACACATCGAGGGGACAAAATTGAGGGCAACAGAGGACAACATTCGCAGGCACACTGAAGACCACAGAGGAGGCCAGACATTGAGGGCAACGATAATCAGGATATAGCAACATGATAGGTGTCAGAATGTGAATACGATGCATTTGATGACAGACGGGCCTACGAACCTTTCTTTTAACAGTACGTGCAAACAATGAGGGACAGAGGGAGGGACGCATGGGGAAAACATGAGGACGAACATGAGGACAAGCAAGAGGACAAAAGAGAGAGAATAACAAATGAAGATAAACATGGAGAACAAACAGGAGGAAACAATGAGGGACAAACATGAGGACAACATAGAGGACCACATGAAGAAGCAAACATGAAGAATAACAAATAGAGGACCAACATGAGAGGCAACATGAGGGACAACTATGAGAGGCGAAACATAGAAGGACAAGCATGAGAGAGACACGACATGAGGGCAACATGAAAGACAACAATGAGGCCAACATGTGGACCACACATGAGGAGGCAAGCATGAGGGGCACCATGATGAGTGGAATGAGGTAGCAAATCATGAAGACAATCATGGTAGGACAACAATGAGGCAACATGAGGGGGAACATATGGGGCCACACATCCGGACAAACATGAGGACCAAACATGAAGCAAAAGCCACTGAGTTGACCAACATGAGTCGGCATGTCATAGTATGGACAACATACTGAGGACAACTATGTTGGGTGTTACGTGAGAAGACTTGTTGATTCGTCTTTGTTTCATTTAATACAGCTAACCTAAAAATTCTATATAAGAGTACAGGATCTTGGACCGGAATAGGGATCACCATCCTCCGACATGTAGCAGTCATGTGCGGACGAGCGCTTGCTAACAATGGGATGACTGATATGTCTTTGAACAGTAAAAACACGAGAAGACTCCAAACATCGGAACTTCGAGTATAAGTCGAGCACAGCCGTTGCGCCGCGGCTGAGTCCTGTGTATCCGCCCGAACCTCAGCCGCTGCGGAGACGGATTGCTGGACAGGAACGACCCACAATCGGCAAGGCGCCCTGCGG
>NC_045750.1:527158-528021 GCF_008692095.1 Etheostoma spectabile | reverse complement strand
GGATTTAAGACATTTTGAGCGTGGCATGGTTGTTGGTGCCAGACGGGCCGGTCTGAGTGTTTCTCAATCGGCTCAGTTACTGGGATTTACACCAACAACCATTTCTAGGGTTTACAAAGAATGGTATAAAAAGGGAAAAACACCCAGTATGCGGCAGTCATGTGGGCGAAATGCCTTGTTGATGCTAGAGGTCAGAGGAGAATGGGCCGACTAATTCAAGCTGATAGAAGAGCAACTTGACTGAAATAACCACTCGTTACAACCGAGGCAGCAAAGCACACACAACGCACAAACCTTGATGGCGATGGGCTACAACACACAGAAGACCCCACCGGGTAACCACTCATCTCCACTCACAAGATAGGAACAGAGAGGCATCAATTGCAAGAGCGAACCAAAATCTGGACGTCTGAAGTACTGGAAAACAGTGCCTGGTTTGGATGGGAGTAACGATTGCGGTAGTACATATGATGGTTAGAGTCAGATAGTGGCTGCTACGGGGATGAAACCACCAGGATCCACAGTGCCTGTTAACCACGTGGCAGGCTGCTGTGTGGGGTGTGGGGAATGGTGTGGGGAGTGTTTTCGTCTGGCACTTTAGGCCCCGTAGGCCATGGCATGGTTTGAAATCCCCCCGGGTCCTACCTGAGGCTATGTTTGCTGACCAGTCCTCCCTTTTGAGCCACCTGGACCCTTCCCCTGATGTCTACTTTTTCCACAGGATAATGCACCATGTCACAAAGCTCGAATCATGTCAAATTGGTTTCTTGAACATGACAATGAGTTCACTGGACTAAAATGGGCCCCCCCAGTCACCAGATCTCATCCCAATAGAGCCTCTTTGGGATGTGGTGGAACGGGAG
>NC_045750.1:527074-527148 GCF_008692095.1 Etheostoma spectabile | reverse complement strand
TGGATGTGATCCCACAAATCTCCATCAACTGCAAGATGCTCTCCTCTCAATATGGGCCAACATTTCTAAAGAAT
>NC_045750.1:523040-527064 GCF_008692095.1 Etheostoma spectabile | reverse complement strand
CCTTGTTGAATCAATGCCATGTAGAATTAAGGCAGTTCTGAAGGCGAACGGGGGTCAAACACAGTATTAGTATGGTGTTCCTAATAATCCTACAGGTGAGTGTATGTATATGTATATTAGGCCAGTATCTTTATAGGACAGCTGAAGATGTGAAAGGCTGCCGCATTGAGGAGTGAACCTATAGATATGGGCGTGTAGTGAATGTGACATACATGATTAAGTGTGGTTCCACACACTGTTGATTACACATTTACAATTTACTGCCCTTAGTCCCTGCAGGAGATGATTACTGTTCAGGGATCACGGTCCTTTTTAAATGTTGGGAATGCGTGAAGACGTGGGACGCTACGGGGTCGGGCATCAGGGACAGCTCCTCCTTTCTATCTGTGTTTTTTCCTGAAAATAAAACGAGACATTCATTTGTGTCCTCAACAGGAGAAATTGTCTCTTGCATCTTGCTGCAGTTTCCATAGGCGCACCCCCAGTGAGCTACCCGGGCGCCCGGCAGACCCTGTTCAAAGGCATAATAACGCCTTTTATGCTTGACCATGTAACCATGTAATTTAAGTTTGATATGCTAAAAATGTTAAAAAAAAAAAAAAAAAAGGAATTGCACAGTACAGGTTACATATGTCAAACAATACATTTCCCTTCAGTTTTTCTTTTTTAATAAAAAGGAACAAGATTACCCTCACCCACCCTTCCCATACCACTCTTGGCAGAAAATAAAATAATAATAAATAAATAAATACAAAATAGAAATAAGAAAAAAAAACTTAAAGTAAGTGATATTAATGTACATTCTCACAGCTGTGCATCGACATTACATTAAACAAGTGATGTAAAGTAGAATAACAATAAAAGGTGTCTCATACTTACTTTAAGATTCTCATACATATGTTACAAAGGCCATTTTAAGTAAAATTTCTGAAACAACCAATGTTTTAACAAGCAGACATAGTGTGAATGCTTGGCATCTGACAGAAATTTGAGTGTGCACTGCGACACAGGGTGGAGATTGGGGAGGCCGCTCCATATTCGGGGAGATATCGTCTGTCGGCTGCAGCCTAATTCACCCTGCAATCTGCCTCTGATTCTCTTTGGATCTTCATGTCATGTAACTCTTGTTTTTCATTGGGCGACGGATCTTGCAGGAAGTCAGCAGCATATTAACCAAATGTGCAATTTAATTTAAGGTGCTTTAGTTTTCTGCACAGTGAAGTCAGTTTCCTTTTGGGAGTGGGAGATTATTTCCAGGCTGCTTTCTTCATCACAACGTTGTCAGCGTGCAACGGTAAGAGGGCTTCATGAGGGAAGGAGGAGAGGGGATCTGATTGGTTAGCTCATTCCAAACATAACAACTTGTGCACCATTGATTCTCAAAAGTAGAACCGCTTTATACTGCTAAGAAAGTTTAAGGGTTTTATAATGGTAAGAAATATCTGAACCAGGTTCTATTGAGAAGGAGAGCGCGGGTTGAGGGTAAATGAAAACAGATAGGAGGAGGACGTGAAAGCAAAGACATAAAATGTGGGAGGTGGGGAGGTAAATGAGGGGGTGAGCCCCTTCTCCGCTTGCTCCTCTCCACGTCCCCTGGGTGTCATTCTGACAAGGTCACCACCACCATCACCCGTTCCCCGGCTGACAGACACACACGTAGGAGCTGCCTGTTGTTCTCCCGGGGGTCCCAGTGAGCCCCGTCAGCCCGCTGAGGTCACCGCTCTGCCACAACATTAACCCTCGTGTTGTCTTCCCGTCAAAATTTAAAATCAACACATTTGTTGATCACTTTTGATTAATGTTTTTAACTTTTTCTTATGTTTTTGTCCCTTTTTTGACGTTTAACACTACCTAAAGTTGGAGTTAGAAAAGCAGAAATTAGGAATTATTTAGACTAAAATTAAAGGAATGGATGCTGATGGATAATCACAGTCTGGAATATGTCAACTTTTACTCAATACTATTTCAAAAACACTTCCATTTGTTTTACAATGCTATAAAATTGGTTTGTTCTTATAGTCACTCTCTTAGATCGTTTACAGTCTGTGAGGTCCACGCCGAATATTTGATTTATTACAGTCTTATTCCTTTCTACCTACCCTCTCTATATATTACCTCAACAACAATTAGCAACAATAATTCCATATTGGGGAAGACCCAGGACTAGGTGGAGGGACGTCCAGCTGGGAGGAGGCCTCGGGGAAGACCCAGGACTAGGTGGAGGGATTATATCTCCAACCTGGCCTGGGAACGCCTCGAGACCCCCCAGTTGGACCTGGTTGATGTGGCTTGGGAAAGTGAAGTTTGGGGTCCCCTACTGGAGCTGCTGCCCCCGAGACCTGATACCGGATGGATGGATGGATGGATGGATGCATGGATGCATGGATGGATGCATGGATGGATGGATGCAGGCAAGCATGCATGGATGCATGGATGCATGGATGGATGGATGCATGCATGCATGCATGCAGGCATGGGTGGATGGATGGATGGATGGATAGATGGATAATTCCATATTATTACAGAATTCAGGCCACGTTCAGACAGCCGTTCCTGCATTAACGCAGGTCTTTCCATTCATTTTGAAAGGGGGTAGTGCCTTTAGGCTGCGGCGGGGGGGACACTCAAGAAAAGGACTCAACTTTTTGGAGAAATGCAACGTGTGGGTTGCATTTCTCCAATCAGACTTTTTTAGCTCTGGTTTGAGGCGGTGTGAGAGTCCCAATACATCACTTCCTTTATCGCTCTCACAAGAAAGACTCTCCAGTTAGCCGCCGTTTTCATCTCCTGAATCCGTTTCGCGGCCTGCTCCCCTGCATCCTGCTAAATGTCGAGCTGAAACCTACTTTACCAGTGAACCACCACAGCTGTCCCTCCATGAATGTCCCTGGTCTCTCTGAATGTCACGGACCGCATAAATGGTCCTCCATCGCTCCAATAATAAGTTAATGAGATAATAGCACTTGTGTCTGAGAGGAGTGCTGACAGCGGGAGAAAAAGAAATATGACGCTCCGGTTTGGAGGAGTACTAAACGATGTAAAAGGTCAAGTGGAGGAGAACAAAGAAACAAAGGAGGGAATAAATTGGATTCCTGAATGGACAGTTTTGTTCTGCAGGTGAATTGACCCTTGCTAAGATTAGTTCTATTTCTTATCACGCCTTGGTGTTTTTCACTTTCAATTTTCCTTTTCTCTGCATGATTTCCCATGTTTCTGTGTTTCCTGTTGTTCCATATCTCTTCACTGGCTCATCCTCTTCCTGCAGGGCAGACTTGTCACATTTCTACACTGTTATACACAATTTTACTGGGGTGTATTGTAGGTTGTTGCATCGCAACTGTAGCCACATTTAGACTTGGTTGTGGACTGTCTTCTGACCACGTGTTTTAAAACCTGTGAATATTGATTCTTACGAAAGCCTTTTGCTTTTTATTCCTGTTTATTTCTTGGAGCATTTTTTTGAAGAAACCATTTGAGACGATCCAAAAGCGGTTGAAGTTGAATTTCGCTATATGGCCCTTTAATCAAAATCTGCATTAACAACCAGGAAAGCCCCTTGAGGGACAATTCGAAAGCAAATATGTTGCACTGCAAAAGCTGTGAGACGATGAGGACTCTGCCTCTTCAGGGTTGACAAATTAACAAACAAAAAGCTTCAATCTGTTGATGTCTTACAGCATCATGGCCAGTGCTGTAATCTCTTCAAACAGCTGCTCAATAACAGCTAATTAATTACAGCACATGAGCAGTTTGGTGCCTTGGTGAAGACACATTTCACCATCAGAACAGACTGAATAATTGCAGATTAATGGTTATATTGAGCTTTTTACTGAGTATCTTACAATGGGTCTTATTTTCTTGGGTGGAAATCTGCCGAAGCGCATGGCGATAGTATTGCTGGCATGTTCACTGTTAACATTTTAACATTCATTTCTGATGGGGGGGGGGCAAGGTGGAGGCTGGGGGGTGTGGCCTTGACCAGCTGCCACATTACTCGTTTGAAAGCCATGATGTCTCCCTCTCA
>NC_045750.1:517144-523030 GCF_008692095.1 Etheostoma spectabile | reverse complement strand
GGGGCAAATTCTCTGTGCGGGCAAAGCAGTGAATGGGGAGGTGACCTTGCCCCTTAGGACCTCATAAGGAGCAAGATTCCAGATCGGCCCATCTGAGCTTTCATTTCCTCAACTGCAGAGCAGGATACCCAGGGCCAACCACTGGGGGGGCCATAGGCAGGCTGGGGGACTCACATTAATGTTTGGTCCAGGACAACCCCCGTATGGCACATCCATCATCCCCTTGTTAGCATTTTGGCACTCAAACTTGCACACACACACATACACACACACTCACACACTCACACCCAGCCAGACAGCTTGCTGGGCCAGATGGCCTCTTGTAGGGAGCAGTAAGAAGCTCCGTGGAGGGTTGGGCTGATCTGGAACCATGACCTCCACACATTACTCTTCCTGACTCCGGACGGCACGTGTGCAGAAGAGGGATGGACCGGGTTAGGATCAGCAAGAGGGGGCCGAGAGGCCGAGGGGTCATTGTGGTGAGGTGGAGAGGGAATTATGCAGTGCATGGTGTGTGTGCCGTGGCAGTGGTGAAATCTTCATTACTTAAGATTTACTGAGTATTACTTGTTAATTCACTTTTTTTTTTACATTAAGTGTAGCCTAGATCACTTAATCATTCACAAAATCCCTTTTTTTAAATTGTTATATTCTGATTTATGATAAAATATTTGTTTTATTGACATGTTAGATAATTTAAGTTCTATTATTTGGTCCTTTGGTCTTGGTATCATGGTAAAAACCATAGAGATCAGGGAATGTGTGCAGGGAAGGAAGGAAGGAAGCCAGAGGCACCGAAAATACATAGAAATAGGTATATTACATACATTTCTTCCAAACACAAAGCATGCCTGATATCTAATGATTTTTGTTTTGTTTACTGAGTACTATTTAATAATGACAGAATCTTTTTTATCCATCATTGTGTTTCAGCACATTGTTTCAGTTTTAATCCTTTAAAAGAATCCCACATATGAGTTTTAAATCTAATACACTAGTTCCCTTTAGACTGGGCAGTAATACTTCGCTCCATGTAGAAAATACATTTGTTATTCATGTTTTCTAGTAACAAAAAATGAGGCAGGTCCACTTTGTGTGTGTGTGTGTGTGTGTGTGTGTGTGTGTGTGTGTGTGTGTGTGTGTGTGTTGTGTGTGTGTGGTGTTGAGATAAAGAGGGCAGGTTGGAAATGTGGTTGGCAACAGTGCAGCAGATTCATCACAGCTTGGCATTCTGTAACAGTATGTGTGTTTCCTTTGTCCTGTCTTTCTTATATACCAGTGTGTGAGACACACACACACACACACAAACGCACGCACACACACACACACACACACACACACACACACACACCACACCCACCACACACACATGCACGCACGCATGCATGCACACACACACACACACACAACACACACACACACACACAACACAGATTATCATTGATTGTAGTCAGAACACAGTTGCAATACTTTTATTTTGAAGAATTTTATTATATAGGACTTTTATTTATTGGAGTTTTTTTAAATGCCTTTTTTAAAAACAGGATCACTGAATTTAAACATATTTATTAACTCGTGTTTATAGTTTCCACCAGTATTTTATCCGAGCTCGTAGCTGCAGGACCGAGATGTATTGTTTGGTAGATAACGGTTTGCTGTCGTTCTCTGTGCTGCTGCTCATCTCTCAACACGCAAATGATCCTAACAGTAGAGACAGCTGTTGGTCGTGGTATCCAGTAGAGAATATATCTTACATTGTAAATATAATATACGTCCCCTATGGCTATTCCTTTGAAATTAAGTAGAAAATTAGGGGATGTGCTCCATTTAGGAGAGATTAAATAGAGACAATTTAGTGAGAATCAGGGTGTCAAACCCATTAGTCTCTCTACTCATATTAAAGCACTTGCTGACAAAATGTCTGTATTATATTAAAGATCATTTATAGTTTACTATATGGCATGTTTTTTGTGCAAATTGTATTTTAAAAATATGTAATGATTTGAAGGTACTTTCTTTTGATGAATCGTCTTTTGGTGTTTGTGTTCTAATGGATTTGCGGCTCTTTATACTAGGATTCAGGATTTGTTTTTATATTCTTGCTGGTTCATTTGAATCGGCCTTGGCTTGAAGTGTTGCTGTTGCTATACAGAGAGTAACAAGTGATGGGAATTTACTATTTAATCTATGACCTAACCTAATCTAGATTATAAAGTGAATTCCTATTATTAGAACAATGCAGCCTCTGGCTATGAGAGGGGGGTCCTGAGGATTTTGCTCTTCGGATTAGACGTAATCTGAGCCTCTAGGTGGAGTGGTCTGCTGGGTTAAATGATTACATAACGGACAAATTCAGCTTTAAAGAACCAGTGCTTCACTGGTTTGTACCGGTTGCACAGTTTGCCCTAGAAGGAGAAGATTGGACAACAAATTTATATTCATCTTTTTGTTGTTATTAAAAAGTATTAAAAGACAACTGAAGTTGCCTGAAAAATGGATGGATGTCATTTTAATTGTGTGTGTTTATTTCGTTGTGTGTGTGTGTGTCTCTGCAGTGCCAGATCTCCCAGGCCCTGAACGCTGTCTCCGAAAAAGCTAAAGATGCCAAGGAGTTCCTGGTTCAGCTCAAGAACATGCTTCAGCAGATCCAGGTAACGGCCTGTACATGACACATGGACACCGTGGGAAATATGATACCTATACACGTTTGTTTATCTGTTACCATCTGGACAGCTGTGGTTTTGGATTTCATAGGACGTCAGGAGAGGATAGTTTGATAGAATGAAATGTTTTTGTCTTCACATCAGATTAGATCAGATTAGATTAGATTAGATTAGATTAGATTAGATTAGATTAGATTAGATTAGATTCAACTTTATTGTCATTACACAGGTACAAGGCTACAAAATGCAGTTTGGGTCTAACCAGAAGGTCAATAGCAGCAGGTGCAGGATATACACTGGTTCCATAAGTGCAGGACATGGCTATGAACTGAATAAATATAGAGATGAATACTATTATAAACAGAATTTTTACAGATAGATTTGTCCTATAAATATAATATATTGATAACTAGTATTGTGAACAAGATTTACAGCTGGATATGTACTGAATATAATACAATATACAGCTGGATGTTACTATAAATAGAATTTTTACAGATATGTACAATGAGCATAATATACAGATGGTTGTTACTATAACATAGTTTACAGGTGAATATGTACTAGGAATATATATACAGATGTCTATTACTATAAACAGAATTTTTACAGATCGATATATATGATAAGTTAGACATCTCAACATCTCATGTGAAGACAAATTCCCCCCAATGAGTGCAGTGGGAGGAAGTTTAAACAAAAGCCAGATGCCAATTTATCCAGTAACATTAGCCTCAATAGCCAAGAATGCAATGCAGCTACACAACAAAGGGGTTTGGAGTGGTCTATCGTAACGCTGCAGATAAGCGTGCCTCGGCCCCCCATTGGGCCCTGTTTTAACGATCTGAGTGCACGGCGTGAAGCACCTGGTAAAGGTGCGTTCAGGACGTGTTCAAATCCACTTTTGCTAGTTTGACAGTTCAAAAAAGGGTCCGTGCGTCAGGCACATGGTTCAGTAGGGTTGGACTTAGTGTCTTCATTGATTCATAGGTGTGTTTTGGGCGTAACATGCAATCAACCAATTAGAGGGGTATCTCCCATTCCCTTTAAAAGCATTTTTAGCGGTTTTACCATGGCACATTGCTGTTATGATGGAGGATTTGCTGAGCAGGAAGGAGAGATTTTCAGGAGAAGAAACTGATCAACTCGAGCGTGAAGTGAAAGCCTGCAAGCAGATCATATCATAAGACCATTTCACCATGCAATATTCCTTTTTTTTAATCTTTGCATGTTTGTGTGTTGCTGACAAATCCCTGTGTGTGTGTGTGTAACACGCATAGTATGCGCTATAGGCGCCCAGAGAGCTCAGTTGGTAGAGCGGGCGCCCATCTATAGATGCATTGGGCCCGGGTTCAACTCTGACCTGTGGCTCTTAGCTGCATGTCCCCCCCCCCTTTTATGGCTTCAGTTATCCTGTCAATAAAAGGCCTAAAATGCCCCAAAAATGATATTCATAGAATAAAATTTAAAAAAAAAGCATAGTGTTTGTGCAAGAGCCTAGCCACATAATACTAACGTGCTGTTTAAATAATGATAATAAAATGCTGCGTTATTGACTTCAGAGGTTTTTGTTGGTCAATGGCGCGATCATTTTCTGCTGCCTCAAGATAGCAATACTCCCAGAATGCACCTGAACACACCTCCCTGTAAGACCGGCACAACTCCCAGAATGCACCTGAACACACCCCCTGTAAGACCAGCACGCCCAGAATGCACCTGAACCACACTCCCTGTAAGACCGGCACGCCCAGAGGCCCTGAACACACCTCCCTGTAAGAACCAGCACACCCAGAATGCACCTGAACACATCTCCCTGTAAGACCAGCACACCCAGAATGCACCTGAACACACTCCCTGTAAGCCAGCACACCCAGAATGCACCTAAACACCTCCCTGTAAGACCAGCACGCCAGAATGCACCTGCACACACCTCCCTGCAGCCAGCACCGCCCAGAATGCACCTACACCACCTCCCTTAAGACCAGCACCCCCAATGCACCTGAACACACCTCCCTGCAACCAGCACGCCCAGAATGCACCTGAACACACCTCCCTGTAAGACCAGCACGCCCAAAATGGCTTAACGCCGGCTGCGCCGGGTTTAAAGATTAAAATACCCTTAGTGTCTGTTCACAACGCTGTGGCTGACAACATATGACAGTGTGCGTGCATGCGTGTGTGCGTGCATGCGTGCGTGCATGACTGGCAGATGCTGCTGGAGAGATCAGCTGCACAGCAATCCTGTCTACAGGGTAACACACACACACATATATACATATATATTTTTTATTGTCTACTGCAATCACATGATAGATAGAAAGATAGGGGGAAATTCAAGGTCCCAGTAGCTTATAGACATCACACACAACATACACATACATCGTAACAGGATGTTCAAATAACAAACAAATTGCCATCTTGAGGCAGCGGGAAGAGATCGCGCCATTGACCAACAAAAACCTCTAAAGTCAGTGACGCAGCATTTCATTGTTATTTTAACGGCGCTTTAGTAAAATGCGCCTGGGCTTATGCACAGCACACACACACACACATTATGCTTGTTACACACACACACAGGGGATCGCAATAAAAGTATCCTAAAAGCAATGCACCAAGGTCCAAACGTGCGTGTCTTTTAAAGGTCTGAGAGCAAGAGAACGAGATGAGTGGATAAAGAGAAAGAAAGGTGTGAGAGTGAGGGATAAAGATCTCCAGCATTCATCCTCTTATAGACCTGCGTCCCACAGTGGAGAAGGCGTGAGGGGAAAGCACTTTTAATCTAAGACCTCATCTCCTCATCATGTGGACTTTATGCAGAGAAAAAATGCCCCCGTGGATCCTTCTTGCATTAACTACCAACTACTGTGGCTCCTGCACGCAGACTTATGGCGTTTTTCCATTAATGGTCGACTCGGCTGCGGTGCCCCGTCCTCCTTTTTCCGTTGCAGATGAGTAGCCTACCGCCTCAGGTGGCTTGTCGTCATAGCAGCAAACTGCCGTGACCTCACAGAACGTCAAAGGTGTTTGGTTTTTAACCACAGGCCGAAGACAAGTTTAGTTTCAAAAGAAGCTGAAGGCAGCAAAAAACTGTTTAAACACAGCGGGTCTGTCGCTAGCAGTGATGACGCAGTGATTAGTGACGATTCTCTCCGACCAATCAGCAGTCTGCAGGTTTTTTACGTCACCTTTTGGTGTCGCCTCAGCTCACCTGGAACCTCGACTG
>NC_045750.1:516674-517134 GCF_008692095.1 Etheostoma spectabile | reverse complement strand
ACTACAAAAAGTACCTGTTAGCAGGGACCAGGGACTTTCTTCGTAATGGAAAACCAAAAAAGGCGAGTAGAGTCGAGGCGAGGTGAGGAGGTGCCATGCAGCGTAAAAACACCTTTCCACTGCTGAGTGTTTTCTGATCTGACTCTTCTACGGTTGAGGTTTGGTTAGTTTCTGCCACAAACATGACTAAGGTGGTGTGGGGCATCACTGTGGTTGGTGAAAATGGTGAGATGGGGCATTAGGCTGCTGCCCCACGTCTGTGGAATGCCCCCCCTGACACCTCGAGGGCACCTCAATCCACTGAGTGTTTTAAAAAAGGCCTAAAAACTTTTCTTTTTTGCAAAGCTTTTGGTCCCTTTAGATGTGTTTTTTTTCTTCTTCCTTCTAAGAATAGCTTTATTTTTTTATTTTATTTATTATTTTTCTCTTTTTTACCTGTAGTACTTTGAGATCTATTGAT
>NC_045750.1:516313-516664 GCF_008692095.1 Etheostoma spectabile | reverse complement strand
TTATAAATAAAATGTATTATTATTATTATTATTATTATTATTGTTGTACAAACAGATGGTAAATATGTTGTGTGGTGGTTCATCTTTGCCTGCAGTCTATTAATATTACTGTTTGTGTGGTGGAAGAAAAAATATAACGTGACCTGTGTGGTATATTAACATATATCAATAACAAACTAAAATACACCAACAGATCTAATTTAATCACACTGTTGATTTATTGATTCTTTTTTTTTTCTGAGAGCCCATAATAAGACTTTTGGATGCTTTGAAGTAGCTTTAATTTGGCAGTAGTGCCCCGTACAACAGTTTTGCCCCTTCTGATTGTGTGTGTGTGTGTGTGTGTGTGTG
>NC_045750.1:515143-516303 GCF_008692095.1 Etheostoma spectabile | reverse complement strand
TGTGCGTGTGTGCGTGTGTGTGTGTGTGTTGCTTCAGGAGAACGGCGTGGAGTTTGAAGCCTGCCTCGTGGCCCAGTGTGACGCTCTGATCGAGGCGCTCACCAGACAGAAAGCCAAACTGCTCACCAAAGTCACCAAGGAGAAGGAGTACAAGCTGAAGGTGGGTGACTGATCTTCTAGTTTTTATGTCAGTGTGTAGCGGACCTCCACCCAAAGACACGCTGTCAATACGCAACATCTGTCCTCTCTCTCCATCTGTCCCTTCTTATCCTGCCCAAGGCCAACAGCCTAATTGGGGTTATCTGTAATAATGTGTAATACCTGCTTCGCTTTTTTCTATTCCAGCGCTTGTTTGTGTATATCCCAGTATATTAGCAACGGCATGATCATGAGAAGATAAAAAACAACAACCTTAAACTATACAAACATAACTTATCATGGGAATTAACCATGTGAATTTGTTATTATCAGCAGTTAGGCTACGCTTCTGAAAACTTTAACATTTATATTAAATAAATAAGGAACAAGCAAGTTAGAAATAAACATCCTTGGCTATAGATTAATAACTCACAAACACCAACAAACTAAATTAGTGAGAAGAGCATTGATAGGACACAAATACACAAATCTCTCATGTCAAATAATCATTTCTGTTCTAATCTTAAAAGGTAATGGCCAGATCATCACTTAGATAGATAGATAGATATTTATTGATCCCAAAAAATGGGAACTTACGGTGTTATAGCAGCACATGTACTGTACATTAGTCACACAACACAGAATATAAACATAAATGAGATACTAGTAAAACAATACATACATACAGTATACATGAAATAATAATAGCAATAAAATATAAGAACACATATTTAAATATATACAGGATGGGAAAACAAAATGTGCAACTACTTAAATAATAACATGCTAAAATGTAAATGAACCAATTGAGTAGTAATTGTAAATCATATAGTAAGAAACTAGGTTTTCAGTCTTGGCTCTTTCCAACCAGCAGTGTCATTTTCTTTCTTTACTTTTCCTTTCCTCTGTAAATCCACCGCTGGGGTTTTCCTAAGTCCCAGTGTGTCACATGGACGCCTGCCCAGCCTCAACGTGCCCACCGACCGACTGACCGTCTGGCTGGTGGCGAGGGAGGAGGGGTC
>NC_045750.1:509826-515133 GCF_008692095.1 Etheostoma spectabile | reverse complement strand
GGGGGGGGGGGGGGGGGGGGGGGGTTTGGACTGAAGCCCCAAGGACAGCTGTTGTCATTATCTGCAAACTGGGGATTGAGATTCAGCCAGAGGACAAAGAGCCGGAGACGGGAACTAGAGGAGAAGAGCTGCTTATAGAGGGCTGATTAAAGGTTTTGCATTTAGGACCTTGTCTCTCTCTGAACAAGGTCCTAAAATAAAATAGGAAATAAAATCACAAGCTCTTTATTCATGGAAGAAAACTGACAAGCAGGGATTTGAATGCTCCGGCCCATAGCCAGAATTTCTGAAATATGATATGTATCAAGTATCAACATTGATTATGATTTCCAAGAAACTTATTATAATAATTATTATAATTGTAATAACAATAATAATAATAATAATAATAATAATAATTATTTTTAAAATGCACTTTTCATCAATAGATCTCAAAGTACTACAGGTAAAAAAGAGAAAAAGAAAATAAGATAAAAGAAAGAATAATAAAAAATAAAAATAAATAAAGCTGTTCTTAGAAGACATAAATAAAACATCTAAAAGGGACCAAAAGCTTTGCTAAAAACAAATGTTTTAAGGCCTTTTTTAATACACTCAGTGGATGGAGGTGCCCTCAAGGTGTCGGGGGTGCGGGGGGGGGGGGGGGAGTGGGGGGGAGGGGGGGCACTCCACAGATGGGGGGCAGCAGCTAATGCCCCATCTCCATTGTCTGGGTGGTTTGGGACTGTGGAGGAGGTCGGAGTGGATGGAGCGAAGGGAGGGGTGGTTTTTCTGTGGTTTGATAAGTTCTTTGAGGGGGGGGGGGGGGGGGGGGGGGGTATGTCCATGGATGCATGGATGTGTGAGGAGGGACACCTTGAACCTCATCCTGGTGGAGATGGGGGGGCCGGTGCACTGAGTACTGTGGGAATTATTTGACGGACAAATAGATCGGAGATGGGGAGAAAAAACAACATGAATGGAAACCAGGAATCTCAGTTTTTACACAACAACAAGAACTCAGAAAAACACGTTGCAGCTTTTCCGGAATCACTTATGAAACTAAACGACATTTTGTTTTTTCTCGGACAAGTCAAAGAAAAGCCGGCAATGTTTTTCATTTAACGGAGCCAGGGGAAGGCTTTAAAACATGATCTATTCAGTGGATACTCCTATTTTCTGACTGCGACTCACCTTTTGCCCCTATTTCTTTTTTTGTTTTGTTTTAAAAGCACTTACAAGCCTTTTAATGCTGTTTTTTTTTGTAGATACAGTACAGCTTGCCAGACACAAGCCAAAATATAAAAAAATAAAAGAACTTTCTAAAGACTGTGTCTACACCAAGAAAGGCAGATGTTTCTAAAAATAAAATAATCACCAAATCCAGAGCTAATCCCTTAAAAGCAAAATAATTTCTGTTTGCTCTTTCAAGAACAGAAATACTCACTTTTATTCAAATTTATAATTAAAATTCATAGCAAAACATTTCATAATTACATCTGTAAGTATTAAAATATTGATGTCCCAGGGCTTCAAGTTTAGCCAGTAGTGTTAAAGTGTGGTTAATGACTGACACACACACACACACACACAACCACACACACACACACCACACACACACACACACACACACACACACACCACACACACACACACACACACACACACACCGTAGTTTTAGCCATAATCCAGCATCTGATGGATTACTACCCCTCTAACTCATACAGAGAGTGTGTCTGAGTCCTTTATGAATGAGATTTGGCTTCAACTGATCTCAGAAGCCAATTCTGTCCAAAAAAAACAAAAAATGAGCATTATTTTGCAAAGTGCAAATTGAGAGAGTACTTTAACCTTCATGTTGTCCTCATGTTGTGCTCATGTGTCTTCTCATGTGTCATCATGTTGCTCTGTGTCTTATGTGTTCATCATGTTGTTCCTATGTTGTCCTCATGTTGTCTCAGTGTCCTCATGTTGTCTCATGTTGTCTCATGGTTGTCTTCATGTTGCCTCATGTTTGTCTTCATGTGTCTCATGTGTCCTCTGTTGTCTCATGTTGTTCATGTTGTCTTCATGTGTCTTCATGTTGTCCTCATGTTGTCTCCTGTTGCCCTCATGTTGTTCTCATGTTCGTCCTGTTGTCCTCATGTTGTCTTCATGTTCGTCCTCATGTTTGTCAATGTCTTTTTAATTCCCAAAAATAACATGATGATTTCCAACGCTCTTGGGGGGATTTGATGGGTAATTTTAGGGCGTCTTGTTAATTTTATAGCATTGTAAAAAAAAAAAAGGTGTTTTTGAAATAGTATGAGTAAAAGTTGAACATATTCCAGTCGTGATTATCATCAACTCTCCATTCCTTAATTTTTAGTCTCAATAATCCTAATTTCTGCTTTCTAACTCAAAACACCAGGTTAGTTTCCTATAAAGGGTTATTTGACCATAAATTCAAAAATAACTGTTAAAACTAAAGTTAATAAGTTAGTGTTACGTAGTGTTGAAAACATCAAAAAAAGTGACAAACATTGAAAAAAGGTGACAAAAACATAAGAAAAAGTTAGAAACATTGATAAAAGTGTCAATAAGTGTTGATTTTGAAAGGAAGGACACTTTACTAAGGGTAGCAGCTACAACACAAACTGCACATTTAAGCATTTTATGAGCATTAAACACAAATATTAAGATGTGCAGTAAGAACTTATCTTTTCTACCTTACTAAATACGTATAAATCTAAAGCCTGCAGCATGGAACAAACACGCCAACATAGACTGAACAATACTGTGCACTCCAGAAAACTACCAGAAAGGACAAGATCAGCCCAAAATGTTGCTCTCAACCTGAACTGAAACATGGTTCTGACTCATGAGTGTGATGAAAGGAGCCATGTTGACAGTGTTTCTGGTTTCAAATCTGGGTTGCGTTAACACGGTTCAGATTGGGACCCGCAAATTCATTTCAGATGCATGAGGAACCGGAGAGATCTTGTTCAGGCTGCAGGAGTGTGTGGGAGCGGGACGCCACGTTCAGCGGGGGAAAAGGAAGGAAATTGAAAATATCTGGGATTTACTCAGGCTTCACGCTTACACATCTATGTGTTTACACAGGAGATTGGAGCGGGGGGGGGGGGGGGGTGGGGGGGGGGGGTAGCCAGCCATAAATGGAAATGAAAATGCTCGTCCTCCTGTAAATAATTTGAACATGTCGTTTAGCGATGGGTGAAGTCCAGCTGATGGTTGTGTTTATCCACAGAAGTACACCATTTCTATCACTCTTTACCTTTAATGACCTCTATTGATTCAGTTATTGAATCCTCAATCCTAATCCTTCAAACAAATCCCAAGACAAAGCTCAAAACCAACCCTTCTCACACATACACAACCAACTATAGACATACATAACCTCACTAATTCAACACGCGAGTTGTTAATACTCTGATTGGAATTTGTACACAAATAAAGCACACCTTTGTTGGGCTTGGCAGTTTGAAGGAAAAATAAAAGCCAAAGCTGAAGATGCTTTTCACACCTGATATTTCAATCAGGAGAGAGTGTTTGCAGATAGCAAAAGGTTTAGTGTACCGATAATGAAATATACAAAGTCTTTGGAGATTAAAGGTTAGGTCTTCCTGAAAGGATCCACAACTGAGCTACATAAGAGGTGGAATTATAATAAAATGTCAGGCAGGAATGTGTTTAGAGGGGGTTTGTAAAGGATTTGTTAAATAGTTTTTATGATATTCAGCCTATATGTATTCGCAGATTACAGTATGGTTTTGCTCCTCTTACAATGACTTTTCTGTCTTCACATTTCATTTCATAAAGCAGTTGACGGATGAATAATTAACTGTGATGTCATTAACTCGAATAAAGGAGGGGCTGAGCTCCGAGACTTTGTCCAATTCCTCTTTGATTCATTTAGACCGGCCGTTGGTTAACGTGTGAATAATTATCTTGGATTCACCAACACAGAAAGACGGTTTCTGTCTCAAATCTGCTTACCGTTGAAACGTTGATGTATCTGTCACACGCATACACAGTAAATATATATACATGTATCTGATCAGTAAAATCTAGTGCAGGTGTTATTAAATGTAAACATAAGGCTAATAAACGGTGAAGGTTTGGTGAGTTTCAATCAGCCTCAAACGGCACCGTGAACACCGTCCAAATCTCATTTACTGCTGATGGGTTCAGCCAGCAGATTACTGTGTGTGTGTGTGTGTGTGTGTTGTGTGTGTTGTGTGTGGTGGTGTGTGTGTGTGGGTGGTGTGTGTGTGTGTGTGTGTGTGTGTGTGTGTGAAAATAAAAAGGAGCGCCGGTTTCAAAGAGCGTAGGGGGCAAAAAAAGTACGTGTGTGTCTTCACGTCAAAGTGAAAATCAAAACTTGTTATCAATGTTTTTAACTTTTTCTTACGTTGATTCTCTTTTTCAACACTTTGATGCTTTTTCCAATGTTAAAACTACGTAACAACTAAATTCTTAGTTTTACAGATATTTGGAATTTATGGTCAATAAACATCATTCATGGAATTATCCCTAATGTTTGAGTTAGAAAAGCAGAAATTAGGAATATTGAGACTAAAATTAAGGAATGGATGGTGATGTAATCACAGACTGGAAATGTAAACTTTTACTCAACACTATTTCAAAACCACACTCCATTTGTTTTCAATGCTATAAAATAGAATAAGACCCAAAATTAATGAAAGTAGAGATTTTGTACTTGGCAAAGAGCGTGAATCAATCATGTTATTTGGGGAATTAAAAAGGAAATTGATATAGGGACAACATGAGGACAAACATGGGACAATGAGGCACAAATGAGGCAATGGGACACGAGAACAGGGACACATGAACGAGGATAACAAACATGTGGACAACCATGGAGGACAAATGGCGGAACCAAGGAGGACAACCATGAGGACACAGCACAGAGGCAACAAGGAACATGAGGATGAGCAAACTGAGGACAGAAATGGCAATGAAGCAACATGAGGGCAACATGGGCAACATGAGGGCAACATGAGGAACAGAGGAACATGAGGACCATGCGGGCACACCATGAGGACACCATGCGGAACATGAGAAACATGATGGCACATTGGGGCACACATGAGGACCCATGCGGGCAACAACATGGGACACCTTGAGGACAACATGAAGACAAAGGAGGACCCCATCGAGGACAACTGAGCCAATGACGACACCTGAGGAGGACATTGAGGCGAACATGCGGCCCAACATGCGGGCCACATGAGGCCACCATGACGGACACTGCAGAACCGACTGAGGATCCAACCACACCCTCCCCATTAGGTCTCCACCGAGTGG
>NC_045750.1:508375-509801 GCF_008692095.1 Etheostoma spectabile | reverse complement strand
GGGGGGGGGGGGGGGGGGGGGGGCTATGTCCATGGATGCATGGATGTGTGAGGAGGGACACCTTGAACTCCATCCTGGTGGAGATGGGGGGGCCGGTGCACTGAGTACTGTTGGGAATTATTTGACGGACAACATAGATCGGAGATGGGGAGAAAAAACAACATGAATGGAAACCAGGAATCTCAGTTTTTCACACAACAACAAGAACTCAGAAAAACACGTTGCAGCTTTTCCGTGAATCACTTATGAAACTAAACGCACATTTTGTTTTTTTCTCGGACAACGTCAAAGAAAAGCGCAACTGTTTTTCATTTAACGGAGCCAGGGGAAGGCTTTAAAACATGATCTATTTCAGTGGATCCTCCTATTTTCTGACTGCGAACTCACCTTTTGCCCTCTATTTCTTTTTTTGTTTTTGTTTTTTAAAAGCACTTACAAGCCTTTTAATCTGTTTTTTTTTTGTAGATACATTACAGCTTGGCCAGACACAAAGCCAAAATATAAAAAAATAAAAGAACTATTCTAAAGACTGTGTCTACACCAAGAAAGGCAGATGTTTCTAAAATAAAATAATCACCAAATCCAGAGCTTAATCCCTTAAAAGCAACATATTTCTGTTTGCTCTTTCAAAGAACAGAAATACTCACTTTTATTCAAATTTATAATTAAAATTCATAGCAAACATTTCATAATTACATCTGTAAGTATTAAAAATACTTTTGATGTCCCAGGGCTTCAATTTAGCGTAGGTGTTAAGTTTGGTTACGACTGGACACACACACACACCCAAACCACACACACACACACACACACACACACACACACACACACACACCACACACACACACACACCCACACACACACACACCACACCGTAGTTTTAGCCATAATCCAGCATCTGATGGATTACTACCCCTCTAACTCAACAGAGAGTGTGGTCTGAGTCCTTCTATGAATGAGATTTGGCTTCACTGATCTCAGAAGCCAATTCTGTCCAAAAAAACAAAAAATTGAGCATTATTTTGCAAAGTGCAAATTGAGAGGTTACCTTAACCCTCAGTTGTCCTCATGTTGTCTCATGTGTCACTTCAGTTCATGTTGCCTCATGTGTCTTATGTGTCTCAGTTGTTTCAGTTGTTCAGTGTCTATGTTGTCCTCATGTTGTCCTCATGTGTGCCTCATGTTGTCTTATGCTGTGTCCTCATGTTGTTTCATGTGTCCTCATGGTGTCTCGCATGTTGCTCCTCATGTTGTTCATCATGTTGTCTTCATGGTGTCCTCATGTGTCCTCATGTTGTCCTCATGTTGTCCTCATGTTGTCTTCATGTTGTCCTCATGTTGTCAATGTTCTTTTTAATTCCCCAAAATAACATGATTGATTCCAACGCTCTTTGGGGGGATTTTGATGGGTAATTTTAGGGCGTCT
>NC_045750.1:482500-508350 GCF_008692095.1 Etheostoma spectabile | reverse complement strand
ATAACTTAGTTTTAACTGTATTTGTGAATTTAATGGTCAAAAACCCTTTATAGGACACTAACCTGGTGTTTTGAGTTAGAAAGCAGAAATTAGGATTATTGAGACTAAAAATTAAGGAATGGAGAGTTGATGATAATCACGACTGGAATATGTTCAACTTTTACTCATACTATTTCAAAAACACCTTTTTTTTTTTACAATGCTATAAATTTAACAAGACGCCCTAAAATTACCCATCAATCCCCCCAAGAGCGTTGGAATCATCATGTTATTTTTGGGAATTAAAAAGCACATTGACAACATGAGGACGAACATGAAGACAACATGAGGACAACAGGAGACACATGAGAACAACATGAGGGCAACAGGAGACAACATGAGGACAACATGAAGCACCATGAAGACAACATGAACAACATGAGACAACAGAGGACAACATGAGACAACATGAAGACCAAACATGAGGCAACATGAAGACAACCATGAGACAACAGAGACAACATGAGGACACTGAGGACAACATGAGGACAACATAAGGAACAACATGATGACACATAAGACACAGAGGCACATGATGACAACCATGAGAAGACACATGAGCACAACATGAGGACAACATGAGGTTAAAGTTACCTCTCAATTTGCACTTTGCAAAATATGCTCATTTTTTGTTTTTTTTGGACAGAATTGGCTTCTGAGATCAGTGAAGCCAAATCTCATTCATAGAAGGACTCAGACACACTCTCTGTATGAGTTAGAGGGGTAGTAATCCATCAGATGCTGGATTATGGCTAAAACTACGGTGTTGTGTGTGTGTGTGTGTGTGTGTGTGGTGTGTTGTGTGTGTGTGTGTGTGTGTGTGGTGTGTGTGTGTTGGTTGTGTGTGTGTGTGTGTGTGTCATCATTAACCACAACTTTAACACTACTGCTAATTGAAGCCCTGGGACATCAATATTTTTATACTTACAGATGTAATTATGAAATGTTTTGCTATGAATTTTAATTATAAATTTGAATAAAAGTGAGTATTTCTGGTTCTTGAAAGACAAACAGAAATTATTTTGCTTTTAAGGGATTAGCTCTGGATTTGGTGATTATTTTATTTTTAGAAACATCTGCCTTTCTTGGTGTAGACACAGTCTTTAGAAAGTTCTTTTATTTTTTTATATTTTGGCTTGTTGTCGGCAAGCTGTACTGTATCTACAAAAAAAAACAGCATTAAAAGGCTTGTAATGCTTTTAAAAACAAAAACAAAAAAGAAATAGGGGCAAAAGGTGAGTTCGCAGTCAGAAAATAGGAGATCCACTGAAATAGATCATGTTTTAAAGCCTTCCCCTGGCTCCGTTAAATGAAAAACAGTTGCCCGGGCTTTTCTTTGACTTGTCCGAGAAAAAAAAAATGTGCGTTTAGTTTCATAAGTGATTCCGGAAAAGCTGCAACGTGTTTTTCTAGTTCTTGTTGTTGTGTAAAAACTGAGATTCCTGGTTTCCATCATGTTGTTTTTCTCCCCATCTCCGATCTATTTGTCCGTCAAATAATTCCCACAGTACTCAGTGCACCGGCCCCCCCATCTCCACCAGGATGAGGTTCAAGGTGTCCCTCCTCACACATCCATGCATCCATGGACATAGCCCCCCCCCCCCCCCCCCCCCCCCTCAAAGAACTTATCAAACCACAGAACACCACCCGCTCCCTTCGCTCCACCACTCCGACCTCCTCCCAGTCCCAGAACCCTACCCAGACAATGGGAGGGGCATTAGCGCCTGCCCCCCATCTGTGGAGTGCCCCCCCTCCCCCCCACCACCCCCGACACCTGAGGGCACCTCCATCCACTGTGTATTAAAAAAGGCCTTAAAACATTTTTTTTTTTAGCAAAGCTTTTGGTCCCTTTTAGTATGTTTTATTTATGTCTTCTAAGACACTTTTATTTATTTTTTTTTTTTATTATCTTTTCTTTATCTTATTGTTCTTTTTCTCTTTTTTAACCTTATACTTGAGATCTATTGATGAAAGTGCATTTTACAATAATTATTATATTATTATTATTATTATGAGTATTTATTGTTATTACAATTATAATAATTATTATAATAATTTCTTGAAATCATAAATCAATGTTGATACTTGATACATATCATATTTCGAAATTCGGCTATGGGCCGAGCATTCAAATCCCTGCTTGTCAGTTTTCTTCCATGAATAAAGAGCTGTGATTTTATTGTCCTATTTTATTTTAGGACCTTGTTCAGAGGAGACAAGTCCTAAATGCAAACCTTTAATCAGCCCCTCCTATAAGCAGCTCTTCTCCTCTATTTCGTCTCCGGCTCTTTGTCCTCTGGCTGAATCTCAATCCCGTTTGAGATAATGACAACAGCTTGTCCGGTGCTCCAGTCCAAACCCCCCCCCCCCCCCCCTCTGCCCCTCCGACCCCTCCTCCTCGCCACCCGCCAAACGTCATGTCGGTCGGGTGGGCACGTTAGGCTGGGCAGCGTCCATGTGACACACTGGACTTAGGAAAACCCCAGCGGTGATTTACAGAGGAAAGGAAAGTAAAGAAAGAAAATGACACTGCGTGTTGGAAAGAGCCAGACTGAAAACCTAGTTTTCTTACTATATGATTTACAATTACTACTCAATTGGTTCATTTACATTTTACATGTTATTATTTAAGTAGTTGCACTTTTGTTTTTCCCATCCTGTATATATTTAATATGTGTTCTTATATTTATTGCATTATTATTTCATGTAACTGTATGTATGTATTTGTTTACTAGTATCTCATTTTATGTTTATATTCTGTGTTGTTGCCTAATGTACCATGTGCTGCTATAACAACCGTAATTTCCCATTTTTTGGGATCAATAATATCTATCTATCTATCTAAGTGATATCTGGCCATTACCTTTAAGAATTAGACAGAATGATTATTTGACATGAGAGATTTGTGTATTTGTGTCCTATCAATGCTCTTCTCACTAATTTAGTTTTGTTGGTGTTTTGTGAGTTATTAATCTATAGCCAGGAGTTTTATTTTCTAACTTGCTTGTTCCTTATTTATTTAATATAAATGTTAAAGTTTTCAAAGCGTAGCCTAACTGCTGATAATAACAAATTCATGGTTAATTCCCATGAATAAGTTATGTTTTTGATATTTAAGGTTGTTGTTTTTTATCTTCTCATGATCATGCCGTTGCTCAATATACTGGGATATACACAACAGCGCTGAATAGAAAAATCGAAGCAGGTATTACACATATTACAGATACACCCCAATTAGGCGTTGGCCTTGGCAGGATACGAGAGGACAGATGGGATAGAGAGAGACAGATGTTGCGTATTGACGCGTGTTTTGGGTGAGGTCCCTACACCACTGACATAAAACAGAAGATCAGTCACCCACCTTCAGCTGTACTCCTTCTCCTTGGTGACTTTGGTGAGCAGTTTGTGCTTTCTGTCTGGTGAGCGCCTCGATCAGAGCGTCACACTGGCCACGCAGGCAGGCTTCAAACCTCCACCCGTTCTCCTGAAGCAACACCCACACACACCGCACACACGCACACACGTACGCACACACACACCACACCCACACACACAATCAGAATGGGCAAAACTGTTGTACGGGGCACTACTGCCAAATTAAAGCTACTTCACTCAAGCATCACAAAGTCTATTATGGGCTCTCAGAAAAAAAAAGAATCAATAAATCACAGTGTGATTAATTGATACTGTTGTGGTGTATTTTAGTTTGTTATTGATATATGTTATATAACCCACACAGGTCCGTTTATTTTTTCTTCCACCCAAACAATAATATAATAGACTGCAGGCAAAGATGAACCACACACAACATATTACCATCTGTTTGTACAACAATAATATACTAATAATAATAATACATTTTATTTATAATGCACTTTTCATAATAGATCTAAAGTACTACAGGTAAAAAAGAGAAAAATATAATAAATAAAAAAATAAAGCTATTCTTAGAGGAGAAGAAAAAAAAACACATCTAAAGGACCAAAGCTTTGCAAAAAGCAAAAGTTTTTAGGCCTTTTTAAAACACTCATGTGATTGAGGTGCCCTCGAGGTGTCAGGGGGGCATTCCACAGACGTGGGGCGCAGCCTAATGCCCCATCTCACCATTTTCACCACCCAGTGATGCCCCACCCCACCTTATCATGTTTGTGGCAGAAACTAACCAAACCTCAACCGTAAAGAGTCAGATCAGAAAACACTCAGCAGTGGAAAGGTGTTTTTACGCTGCATGGCACCTCCTCACCTCGCCTCGACTCTACTCGCCTTTTTTGGTTTGTCCATGTCGAAGAAATCCCTGGTCCCTGCTAACGGTACTTTTTTTAGTACTACCTCCAGTCGAGGTTCCAGGTGAGCTGAGGCGACACCAAAAGGTGACGTAAAAACCTGCAGACTGCTGATTGGTCGGAGAGAATCGCACAATCCTGCGTCATCACTGCTAGCGACAGACCCGCTGTGTTTAAACAGTTTTTGCTGCCTTCAGCTTCTTTTGAAACTAAACTTGTCTTCGCCTGTGGTTAAAAACCAAACACCTTTGCCGTTCTGTGAGTTCACGGCAGTTTGCTGCTATGACGACAAGCCACCTGAGGCGGTGGCTCTACTCATCCTGCAACGGAAAAAGAGGACGGGCACCGCAGCCGAGTCGCCATTAATGGAAAAACCCATAAGTCCTGCGGCAGGACCAACAGTAGTTGGTAGTTAATGCAAGAAGATCCCGGGGCATTTTTTCTCTGCATAAGTCCACATGATGAGGAGATGAGGTCTTAGATTAAAGTGCTTTTCCCCTCACGGCCTTCTCCACTGTGGGACGCAGGTCTATAGAGGAGAATGCTGGGAGATCTTTATCCCTCACTCTCACCCTTTCTTCTCTCTCTTTATCCACTCATCTCGTTCTCTTGGCTCCAGACCGTCTTAAGAACACCACGTTTGGACCTTGTCATTGCTTTTAGTTACTTTTATTGCGATCCCCTGTGTGTGTGTGTAACATCATAATGTGTGTGTGGTGTGCTGTGCATAAGCCCAGGCGCATTTTACTAAACGCCGTTAAATAACAATGAAATGCTGCGTCACTGACTTTAGAGTTTTTTTTGTCATGGCGCGATCTCTTCCCCCGCTGCCCTCAAGATGGCAATTTGTTTGTTATTTGAACATCCTGTTACGATGTATGTGTATGTTGTGTGTGATGTCCTATAGCTACTGTGCCTTGATTTCCCCCTAGTCTTTCTATCTATCATGTATTGCCAGTAGACATATAAAAATATATATATTATATGTGGTGTGGGTGGTTACCCTGTAGACAGGATGCTGTGGCAGGCTGATCTCTCCAGCAGCATCTGCCATTCATGCACGCACGCATGCACGCACACACGCAGCACGCACACTGTCATATTTGTCAGCCACAGCGTTGTGAACAGACACTAAGGGTATTTTAATCTTTAAACCCGCGCAGCCGGCGTTAAGCCATTTTGGGCGTGCTGGTCTTACAGGGAGGAGTGTTCCGGTGCATTCTGGGCGTGCTGGTCTGCAGGGGTAGGTGTGTTCAGGTGCATTCGGGGCGTGCTGGTCTTACAGGAGGTGTGTTCAGGTGCATTCTGGCGTGCTGGTCTTGCAGGGGTTGTGTTCGGTGCATTCTGGGGCGTGCTGGGTCTTACAGAGGTTGTTCAGTGTGCATTCTGGGTGTGCTGGGTCTTACAGGGAGTGTGTTCAGGTGCTTCTGGGTGTGCTGGTCCTTACAGTGAGAGTGTTTTCAGGGCCTTCTGGTGTGCTGTCTTACAGGATGGTTGTTCAGGTGCATTCTGTCGTGGGCCGGTCTTACAGGGAGGTTGTGTTCAGGTGCATTCTGGGCGTGCTGGTCTTACAGGGAGGGTGTTTTCGTGCTTCTGGTGTGCGGTCTTACAGGAGGTGTGTTTCAGGTGCATTCTGGGGTATTGCTATCTTGAGGCAGCAGAAATGATCGCGCCATTGACCACAAAAAACCTCTGAAGTCTAACGCAGCATTTTATTATCATTATGTTAAACAGCACGTGTTTATTTTGCTAGCTCTTGCCAAACACTAATGCTTTTTTTTTTTAAATTTTATTCTATGAATATCCTTTTTGGCATTTTAGGCCTTTTATTGACAGGATAACCTGAGCCATAACAGGGGGGGACATACAGCTAAGATCCACCGGTCAGAGTTGACCCGGGCCCAATGCATCTATAGATGGGCGCCCGCTCTACCACTGAGCTCTCTGGCGCCTAGACGCATACTATGCGTTTACACACACGACACACAGGGATTTGTCAGCAACACACAACATGCAACTTAAAAAAATAATTTGCATGGTGAAATGGTCTTATGATATGATCTGCTTGCAGGCTTTCACTTCACGCTCGAGTTGATCAGTTTTCTCCCTGAAAATCTCTCCTTCCTGCTTCAGCAAATCCTCCATCATAACAGCAATGTGCCATGGTAAAACCGCTAAAAATGCTTTTAAAGGAATGGAGATACCCCTAATTGTTGATTGCATGTTACGCCCAAACACACCTACGAATCAATGAAGACACTAAGTCCAACCCTACTGAACCATGTGCCTGACGCACGGGACCCTTTTTTGACGCAACGATCAAAGTGGATTTTGAACACGTCCTGACGCACCTTTACCAGGTGCTGTCACGCCGTGCACTCAGATCGTTAAAACAGGGCCCAGTGGGGGCGAGGCACCTTATCTGCAGCGTTACGATAGACCATCCAAACCCCTTTGTTGTAGCTGCAGTGCATTCTTGGCTATTGAGGCTAAGTTACATTGGATAAATTGGCATCTGGCTTTTGGTTTAACACTTCCTCCCACTGCACTCATTGGGGGGAATTTGTGCTTCACATGAGATGTTTGATATGTCTCACTTATCATATATATCGTATCTGTAAAATTCTGTTATAGTAGATCAGACCATCTGTATATATTCCTATTACATATTCACCTGTAAACTATGTTATAGTAACAACCATCTATATTTGCTCATTGTACATATCTGTAAAAATTCTATTTATATATACATCCAGCTGTATATTGTATTATATCAGTACATATCCAGCTGTAAATCTTGTTCACAATACTAGTTATCATATATTAATATTTATAGGACAAATCTTCTGTAAATTCTGTTTATAATAGTATTCCTCTATATTTATCAGTTCATAGCCATTCCTGCACTTATGGACTCGTGTATATCTGCACCTGCTGCTATTGACCTTCTGGTTAGACCCAAACTGCATTTTGTAGCCTTGTACCTGTGTAATGACAATAAAGTTGAATCTAATCTAATCTAATCTAATCTATCTAATCTAATCTAATCTATATCTAATCGATCTAATCTGATGTTGAAGACAAAAACATTTCATTCTATCAACACTATCCTCTCCTGACGTCCTATGAAATCCAAACCACAGGCTTTCCAGATGGTAACAGATAACAAACGTGTATAGGTATCCTATTTCCCACGTGTCCTGTGTCCGTACAGGCCGTTTACCTGGATCTGCTGAACCTGTTCTGTAGCTGACCCAGGAACTCCTTGCATCTTATCTTTTTCGGAACAGCGTTCAGGCCTGGGAGATCTGGCACTGCAGAGACACACACACACACAACGAAATAACACAACACAATTAAAATGACATCCATCCATTTTTCAGGCAACTTCAGTTTGTCTTTTATACTTTTAAAAACAAACAAAAAGATGAATAGAAATTTGTGTCCAATCTTCTCTTCTAGGGCAAACTGTGCAACCGGTACAAACCCTGAAGCACTGGTTCTTTAAAGCTGATTTGTCCGTTATGTAATCATTTAACCCAGCAGACCACTCCACCTAAGGCTCAGATTACGTCTAATCCGAAGAGCAAAATCTCAGGACCCCCTCTCATACCAGAGGCTGCCATTGTTCTGAATAATAGGAATTCACTTTATAATCTAGATTAGGTTAGGTCCAGATTAATAGTAAATTCCCATCACTTGTTACTCTCTGTATAGCCACAGCAACACTCTAAGCCAGGCCGATTCAAATGAACCAGCAAGAATATAAAACAAATCGAATCCTATATAAAGAGCCGCAATCCATTAGAACACCAAACCCAAAAGACGATTCATCCAAAAGTACCTTCAAATCATTACATATTTTAAATACATTTGCACAAAAACATGCCATATAGTAAACTATAAATGATCTTATATAATACAGACATTTTGTCAGCAAGTCTTTAATATGAGTAGAGAGACTAATGGGTTTACACCCTGATTCTCACAAATTGTCTCTATTAATCTCTCCTAAATGGACCAGTCCCCTAATTTTCTACTTAATTTCAAGGAATTACCCATAGGGGTACTACATTATATTACAATGTAAGATATATTCTCTACTGATACCACGACCAACGCTGTCTCTACTGTTTACATTTGCGTGTTGGAGATGAGCAGCAGCACAAGAACGACGCAAACCGTTATCTACCACACAATACATCTCGTCCCTGCAGCTACAGCTCGGATAAATACTGGTGGAAACATAACACGAGTTAATAAATATGTTTAAAATTCAGTGATCCTGTTTTTAAAAAAGGCATTTAAAAAAAACTCCACTAAATAAAGTCCATATAATAAAATTCTTCAAAATAAAAGTATTGGCAACTGTCTGACTACAATCCATGATAATCTGTGTGTGTGTGTGTGTGTGTGTGTGTGTGTGTGTGTGTGTTGTGTGCATGCATGGCGTGCGTGCATTGTGTGTGTGTGTGTGTGGTGTGTGTGTGTGGGTGTGTGTGTGTGTGTGTTGGCGTGCTTTGTGTGTGTGTGTGTGTGTGTCTCACCCACTGTTATATAGAAAACAGGACAAGAGAAACACACATACTGTTACAGACATGCCAAGCTGTGATGAATCTGCTGCACTGTTTGCCACCACCCCCACATTTCCACCTGCTCCTCTTTATCTCCACACACCCACCACCACACACCCACACACACCCACACACACACACACACACACACACACACACACACACACACCACACACACACACACACACACAAAGTGGACCTGCCTCATTTTTTGTTACTAGAAAACCATGAATAACAAATGTATTTCTACATGGAGCGAAGTATTACTGCCAGTCTAAAGGGAACTAGTGTATTAGATTTAAACTCATTTGTGATTCTTTTAAAGGATTAAAACTGAACAATGTGCTGAAACACAATGATGGATAAAAAGATTCTGTCATTATTAAATATTACTCAGTAACAAAACAAAATCATTAGATATCAGGCATGCTTGTGTTTGGAAGAAATGTAGTAAATACCTATTCTGTATTTTCGTGCCTCTGGCTTCCTTCCTCCTTCCCTGCACACATTCCCTGATCTCTATGTGTTTTTAAACCATGATACCAAGACCAAGACCAAATAATAGAACTTAAATTTCTAACATGTCATACAAACATATTTTATCATAATCAGAATATAACATTTAAAAAAGGGATTTTGTGAATGATTAAGTGATCTAGGCTACACTTAATGTAAAAAAAAAGTGAATTAACAAGTAATATACTCATAAATCTTAAGTAATGAAGATTTCACACACTGCCACGCACACACACCATGCACTGCATAATTCCCTTCTCCCCCTCACCACAATGACCCCTCGCCTCTCGGCCCCCTCTTGCTGATCCTAACCCGGTCCATCCCTCTTCTGCACACGTGCCGTCCGGAGTCAGGAGAGTAATGTGTGTAGGTGCATGGTTCCCAGATCAGCCCAACCCTCCACGGAGCTTCTTACTGCTCCCTACAGAGGGCCATCGGCCCAGCAAGCTTTCTGGCTGGTGTGAGTGTGTTGTGTGTGTGTATGTGTTGGTGTGGTCAAGTTTGAGTGCAAAATGCTAACAAGGGGATATGGAGTTGGCCATAACGGGGTTGTCCTGGACCAAACATTAATGTGAGTCCCCCAGCCGCCTCCGGCCCCCCCAGTGGTTGGCCCCTGGGTATCCTGCTCTGCAGTTGGGAAATGAAAGCTCAGATGCCGGATCTGGAATCTTGCTCCTTATGGTTCCTAAGGGCAAGGTCACCCCCCCATTCCCTGCTTTGCCCGCACAGAGATTTGCCCCCCCCCCCCCATGAGTGGGACATCATGGCTTTCAAACTAGTATTATGGGCAGCTGGTCAAGGCCACACCCCCACCTCCACTTGCCCCCCCCCCATCAAAATTAATGTTAAAATGTTAACAGTGAACATGCCAGCAATACTATCGCCATGCGCTTCGGCGATTTCCACCCGAACAATAAGACCCATTGTAAGATACTCAGTAAAAAGCTCAATATAACCATTAATCTGCAATTATTTCAGTCTGTTCGCGATGTTGAATGTTTCTTCACCAAGGCACCAAACCTGCTCATGTGCTGTATTAATTAGCTGTTATTGAGCAGCTGTTTGAAGAGATTACAGCACTGCCCATGATGCTGTAAGACATCAACAGATTGAAGCTTTTTGTTTTGTTAATTTGTCACCCCTAAAGAGGCAAGTCCTCATCGTCTCACAGCTTTTGCAGTGCACATATTTGCTTTCGAATTGTCCCTCAGGGGCTTTCCGGTTGTTAATGCAGATTTTGATTAAAGGGCCATAAGCGAAATTCAACTTCAACCGCTTTTGGATCGTCTCAAATGGTTTCTTCTCAAAAAAATGCTCCCAAGAAATAACAGGAATAAAAAGCAAAGGCTTTCGTAGAATCAATATTCACAGGTTTTAAAACACGTGGTCAAAGACAGTCCACAACCAAGTCTAATGTGGCTACAGTTGCGATGCAACAACCTACATACACCCCAGTTAAAATTGTGTATAACAGTGTAGAAATGTGACAAGTCTGCCCTTGAAGAGGATGAGCCGTGAAGAGATTGGAACCAACAGGTAACACCGAAACATGGGAAATCATGCAGAAAAGGAAAATTGAAAGTGAAAACACCAGGCGTGATAAGAAATGAACTAATCTTAGCAAGGTCAATTCACCTGCAGAACAAAACTGCCATTCAGGAATCCACTTTATTCCCTCCTTTGTTTCTTTGTTTCTCTCTCCCTTGACCTTTTACCACTGTTTAGTACTCCTCCAAACCCGAAGCGCCATATTTCTTTTTCTCGCCGCTGTCAGCACTCCTCTCAGACACAGTGCTATTTCTCATTACTTATTTTGGAGCGTGGAGGACCATTTATGGCGGTCCCGGACCTCAAGAAGACCAGGGACATTCATGTAGGACGCTGTGGTGGTTCACTGGTAAAGTGGTTTCAGCTCGACATTTAGCAGGAATGCAGGGGAGCAGGCCGCGAAACGATTCAGGAGATGAAAACGGCGGCTAACTGGAGAGTCTTTCTTGAGAGCGTAAAGGAATTGATGTATTGGTGACTCACACCCCTCAAACCAGAGCTAAAAAGTCTGATTGGAGAAATGCAACCCACACTTGGCATTTCTCCAAAAAGTTTAGTCCTTTTCTTGAGTGTCCCCCCCGCCGCGCCTAAGAGCCCTCCCCCCTTTCAAAATGAATGGAAAGACCTGCGTTAATGCAGGAACGCTTGTCTGAACGTGGTCCTCATCTGTAATATATGGAATTATCCATCTATCCATCCATCCATCCATCCACCCATGCCTGCATGCATGCATGCATCCATCATCCCATGCATCATGCATCCATGGCATGCTTGCCTGCATCCATCCATCCGCATCCATCCATGCTCCATGCATCCATCCATCCATCCTCACCATCGGTATCAGGTCTCGGGGCAGCAGCTCCAGTAGGGACCCCAAACTTCACTTTCCCAAGCCACATCAACCAGGTCCAACTGGGGGTCTCTAGCGTTCCCAGCCAGGTTGAGATATAAACCCTCCACCTAGTCCGGGTCTTCCCGAGGCCTCCTCCCACGCTGGACGTCCCCCACACTAGTCCTGGTCTTCCCCAATATGGAATTATGTTGCTAATTGTTGTTGATGTAATATATAGAGGGTAGGTAGAAAGGAATAAGACTGTAATAAATCAAATATTCGGCGTGGACCTCACAGACTGTAAACGATCTAAGAGAGTGGACTATAAGAACAAACCAATTTTATAGCATTGTAAAACAAATGGAGTGTTTTTGAATAGTATTGAGTAAAAGTTGACATTTCCAGATGTGATTATCCATCAGCATCCATTCCTTTAATGTTGTCTAATAATTCCTATTCTTTTCTGCTTTTCTAACTCCAACTTTAGGTAGTGTTAAACGTCCAAAAGGGACAAAACATAAAAAAAGTTAAAACATTAATCAAAAGTGATCAACAAATGTGTTGATTTTAATTTTGGACGGGGAAGACACACGATGTTATGTTGTGGCAGAGCTGACCTCAGCGGCCGACGGGGGCTCACTGGGACCCCCATGAAACAACAGCGCTTCCTACGTGTGTGTTCGTGTCAGCCGGGGACCGGGTGATGGTGTGGTGACCTTGTCAGAATGACCCCAGGGACGTGAGAGGCGCAAGCGGAGGAGGGCTCCACCCCCCATTTACCTCCCCACCTACCACATTTTAGTCTTTGCTTTCACTCCCTCCTCCTATCTGTTTGTCATTTACCCTCACCCCGCGCTCTCCTTCTCATAGAACCTGGTTCAGGAATATTCTTACCATTATAAAACCCCTTAAACGTACTTAGCAGTATAAAGCGTTCTACTTTGAGATCATGGTGCACAATTGTTATGTTTGGAATGAGCTAACCAATCCGATCCCCTCTCCTCTCCTTGCCCTCACATGAAGCCCTCTTACCGTTGCACGCTACAACGTTGTGAAAGAAAGCAGCCTGGAAATCATCCACTCCCAAAGGAACTGACTTCACTGTGAGAAAACAAAGCACCTAAATTAAATTGCACATTTGGTTAATTGCTGCTGACTTCCTGCAGATCCGTCCCCCAATGAAAACAAGAGTTACTGACATGATCCAAAGAGAATCAGAGGCAGATTGCAGGTGAATTAGGCTCGCCGACAGACGATATCTCCCCGAATATGGAGCTCGGCCTCCCATCTCCACCCTGTGTCGCAGTGCACACCTCAAATTTCTGTCAGATGCCAACATTTCACACGAGTCTGCTTGTTAACACATTGTTGTTTCAGAAATTTTACTTAAAATGGCCTTTGTAACATATGTATGAATCTTAAGTAAGTATGAGTACACCTTTTTTGTTATTCTCTGTACAATCACATTGTTTAATGTAATGTCGATGCACATCTGTGAGTGTACATTAATATCACTTACTTTAAGTTTTTTTTTCTATTTCTATTTTGTATTTCATTTATTATTTATTATTTATTTATTTATTTCTGCCAAGAGTGGTATGGGAAGGGGTGTTGGGTATCTTTTTCCTTTTTATAAAAAGAAAAAACTGAAGGGAAATGTATTGTTTGACCATATGTAACCTGTACTGTGCAATTCCTTTTTTTTTTTTTTTTTAACATTTTTAGCATATCAAACTTAAATTACATGGTTTACACTGTCAAGCATAAAAAGGCGTTATTATGCCTTTGAACAGGGTCGGCCGGCGCCCGGTGCTCACTGGGGGTGCGCCTATGGAAACTGCGCAAGATGCAAGAGACAATTTCTCTCCTTTTGAGGACACAAATGAAGGTCTCGTTTTATTTTCAGGAAAAACCACAGATAGAAGGAGGAGCCTGTCCCGTGATGCCCGACCCGTGTAGCGTCCACGTCTTCACGCATTCCCACATTTAAAAGGACCGTGATCCCTGGAACAGTATCATCTCCTGCAGTACTAAGGGCAGTAAATTGTAATGTTGTAATCAACAGTGTGTGGAACCACTTAATCATGTATGGTCACATTCACTACACGCCCATATCTATAGGTTCACTCCTCATGGCGGCACCTTTCACATCTTCACTGTCCTATAAAGATACTGGCCTAATACCATAACTACACTCACCTGTAGGATATATGGGAACACCATACTAATACTGTGTTTGGACCCCCTATGTCGCCTTCGAACTGCCTTATTCTACATGATGCATTGATTCCACAGGTGCTGAAAGCATTCTTTAGAAATGTTGGCCCATATTTGAGAGGAAGCTCTTGCAGTTGATGGAGATTTGTGGATCACATCCAGGCACAAAGCTCCCTGTTCCACCACTACCCAAAAGGCTCTATTGGATGAGATCTGGTGACTGGGGGGGGCCCATTTTAGTCCTGAACCATTGCTGGTTCAAGCACCAATCAATTTGCCAGATTCAGAGCTTTTGTGACTGGTGCCTTATCCTGCGAAGTAGCCCTCAAGGACGGGTACAATGGTGCCATAAGGATGGACCGGTCAGAAAACAATGCTCAGTAGACCGTGGATTAAACACATGCCCCAATGGCACTAAGGGGCCTAATTGTGGCCAAGCAAACATCCCCCACACCATTACACCCACCACCACCACCACCTGCACAGCTGGTTAACAAGGCATGATATGCCGTGTTCTCATTCTGCACGCCAAATTCTGACTCTACCATCTGAATGTCTAACAGAAATCGATACTCATCAAACCAGGAAATGTTTTTCCAGTCTTCAACTGTCCAATTTTGGTTAGCTCTTGCAATTGAAGCCTCTTGTTCCTATTTGTAGTGGAGATGAGTGGTACCCGTGGGGTCTTCTCCTGTTGTAGCCCCATCCGCCTCAGTTTGCGTGTTGTGGCTTTGCTGCACCTCGGTTTTTAACGAGTGGTTATTTCAGTCAAAGTTGCTCTTCTATTCACTTGAATTAGTCGGCCCATTCTCCTCTGACCTCTAGCATCAACAGGCATTTCGCCCACATGACTGCCGCTACTGGGGTTGTTTTTCTCCCTTTTTATACCATTCTTGTAAACCCTAAAATGTTTGTTGGTGTAAACCCAGTAACTGAGCCGATTGAGAACACTCAGAACCGCCCGTCTGGCACCAACACCATGCCACGCTCAAAATGTCTTAAATCCCCTTTCTTTCCTTCTGACATTCTTTGAGTCAGGAATGGTCTGGACCATGTCAGGAGATGGTCTGGACCAGGTCAGAGATGGTCTGGACCAGGTCAGGAGATGGTCTGGACCAGGACCACACCCCTAAATGCATTGAAGCAACTGCCATGTGATTGGTTGATTAATAATTACATTAACGAGAATTTTGAACAGGTGGTTCCTAAAATCCTTTAGGTGAGTGTATATACTGTCAAAGAAAAAAAAAGGTCTGTCCCATGTCTGCTGCATGGCTCGGCAAAACACAAAACCAGCTCAGAACGCAGGCTGGTGAAACCTCCATGCACCATTATGGACAGTACAGCTCTCCTCTTGACAAAGGAAGATGCAACCGTGTTCATAAACTTGCGTGTTTAATCTGACATTCAATTTGGTCATTAGAATCATAATAATTCAAAATGTTGTATTGACCAAATGTATAAAGGAGATGCTCTTGAAATCATCAACTCTGTCATCTTTATCAAATCCTTTATCATGACCAGATGACCAATGTAACAGAACTAATCTTATAATAAAAAAAACACCTATTTGATTGGTCTAATCCATTCACCAACACCTGTGTATTTTGACTTGCCAAAGCCGTAAAACTGATATATTATGATTAAAATGTATCTTATACCATACAGTCTATATTTGACTTCACTCCACCAGAACAACCGTCTCTCTCCCAGTCCAGTCAGCCAGCTGTTTTGCAGCTTAGTGTTTCACATCTGGTGAGGTCAAAACCAATCTCCTTCCCTTCCTCCCCCCTACCTCTCCTCCTCCATCACCCTGCCTCCCTCCTCGGCTGCTCTGCTGCTCTGCTCAACCTAAGCCATGCAATCAACTTGCAGATCACATATTCAGGTCGACCACAACAGTCTTCAGATGGTCCGAATGCTGCAGCTCGTATTCGGACCGGTATCATCTAATCCTGTACATGCATATAACTCCTGAGCTAAACTCACTGCACTGGCTTCCCTGTCCATGTTGGAGCAGATTTGAAAGGTTTTTTCTCTTTTTAACCCTTGTGTGGTCTTCCCCTCACCGTGCACGTTTTGTTTTTCTGGGTCAAATTTAAAAACCTTTATTGTCTTTGTCAACCTTTGTTGCTTTCCCGCCTGATGTTTGTCACTTTTTTTTCTGCGCCTTTGACGTTGTTGTGGGTTTTTTTTGTTTTTTTTGCCCCCGTGTTCTTGAAATTGATCCTTTTGAACAATTTCGTCACTTTTTTTCATGGTCTGTCCTTGAAAAAGAGTATTTTTGAATCTATAAGCAAAACAAAACATCCAAATTTTAAGAAAGCAGTGAGATGATTATTGTGTGGAACAATCCGCATTATTTTTTCTGAAATTTTGGTTTAAAGAACACTTCTCTCATAAAGATTTTTTTTTTTCATCAAAATGGGTCCAATTTGACCCTAGGACACCACAAGGGTTAGAATGTACAAAAAGCGAATGGCCTTGCCCTTTACATCGGTCCGCTCTTTTAAATCCCACGTGCTTGTGCCCCCCCCCCCGGATCAGGACTTGACTGCCCAGAGGTCATGAAGAAACGGTGGTTCCCACGTTATGGAACGGTCCCCATCAGATGTTATACCGTCTCAGCAGAGGTTTTTAATCAAGCTTAGACTTACGAATTCACTGCTGCTTATGGTCCTCAATGTTCTTTTTTTTCTTTTTATCTTTGTTGTCTTTGTACAGTGGGTTTTCAATTTTTACTTTTTAAATGTCTAATATACACTGTTTTACTTTCTGAATCAAATCTCTGTAGAGAGAGAGAGAAAGCTACTTAAATGTCCTTCTACCACTAGCTATGATGAGACCTTTAAAACCGTTTTCACCCAGCCAGAGCACAACACTGACACATCTCTCCCGAAAACTACGTCTTCCCCGGGTCGTCTTGGAATAACCACAACGTGGATCAGTGCCTCCCGGCTTGGATTAGACGAGGAGCTTTCGTTTTAATCACCCGGACCTTCCCCTCGGGGTGGTTTTGCTCTGAGGACAAAGCGGCGAGTCAACAAAAAAGGGCCTGCAGAGCATATAAGAGCAGCCCTCACGCATAATTGATCCTGGCATCTTCCCATATTAATAAATGCAAAGGGTAAGTAGATCTCCGAGGGCGTAATTGTCCTAACACTAGTGCATATATAGGTTTATTAAGATGAATATTTCTATTACAGACCATCATGGGACACTGCAGTTTTTCCCATGTTTAGAGTTTAGGATGTACTTCCCCTTCCTGTTACATTACACCACAGCAAACGTTACAGACGCTGACAAACGCATAAAAAACTGGCCATCCATTAGCATACAATCTTCTGCCTAATTTATTGGGCCTTCCTAATAATTGCGCTGCTTGTAACCAGGGTATGAAGCTCTTGGAAAGTCCACCTCTCCGCAAAAGGTCTGCATCCGCACTCATTTTGTTACCAGAAATAGAGCAAAAATACACTCTCTTCAACAACACCCACACAACACACACAAGCACACACAAAACACACACACACACACACACACAAAAACACACACTTTCTCTGCGAGCATGTCTGCTGTGTAACAGCCCAGAAGAGAGGAAGTGTAGTATAAAAAGTCATTAACCTACCTTCACCGCAATTCCAGCAACAAAGCTTGAGGTTACTTGAGTGTGTGTGTGTGTGTGGTTGTGTGGTGTTTTTGTGTGTGTGTGTGTGTGTGTGTGTGGGTGTGTTTGTGGGTGTGTGTGTGTGTGGTGTGTGTGTGTGTGTGATGTGGGGACATAAAGCTGGTGTACCAGGGTTACGGTTGAATAAAATTAGTTTTTAAATCCTGATCTCTAAAATGTTCGTCCCTGTTAGCATTGCACTTTCATACATGTCGAAAGATTTTCTTCTTCAATTTGTTAACGTGAACCAAAGACCTCCTCTTTTGGTTTCCAAGCATTCCTCTTTTTTGTTGAATTGTTGACTCCCGACCCATAATGCACCAACTGCTGACAAGTCTGTTGGAGACTGCGGCGTGTTGAGCTAGAAAATAAATGACGACGGTCCCGGTCCTGGATGCGCCTTTCTGAAACTGACTCCACACCCCCCCCCCCCCCCCCCCCCCCCCACACACACAGCACCCACACACACACACACACTATTCACATCAAATAAAGTAGGGCTGAACTAACGATTTATTCAGAGTCTCGGTGGGTGAGAAAACAAGAGAGACAAAATGTTTGCTGTCATATACTGATGAACATGAGAGGGGAACAAATCTGACTCCATCATCACGAGAGATGCATTTTAAGACCTAAGTAAACAATTAATATCTAAAACTCACGCATGTACTGTCCGCGCCACTGTGTAAACAGGACACACAGTGTTTACACTGATTGTTCGTCATCTTTCCTCTGAACTGCAGGTATAATTGTGCCAAAGCTCACGTCAGTGATGTTTTGTGTTTCCCAAGTATGGCACGAGTGGTTGGGGCAAACAGCCCTCCTCCACCCAACTGTGAGAGCGTGACTCAAGCACTATAACCGATATATCGACATCATCTGCCACTGACCAGCTGGTTTCTCTCTCTCTCTTTAACCACACACTTTGTGGATTCCACATGAAAATGTAGTTAAGTTCTACAGAATAATTACATCTTTATTGGAATATCTGTCTACTAAACGACATTTTCTGTGAACTCGCGTTGAAATCTCCCTAACGCGCTTTGCTGACATCTTTTGCACAAATGTGTTACAAAAACCAGTCAAGAGTGCATCATTGACACGCAAAAATATCTTGGATAGCATATAGAGCCAATAGAGGCCAAAATGCAGTTTTGCAACTTCCCACTGTGAGATTTAAGTCAGGAAAACATCTGGAGGATCGACTGAGACAAGCAAGCTGACCCAGGACACAGGACTGATTTGGCAAAGGGTTCCCAAAAACAGGCAGTGACTCCCGATCTCATCAACAACTACGTACCCTCGTGCTGTCTTTTCTTACGTTTTGTCACTTTTTTCATGTTTTTTCACTGTTTTTTGAGACGTAACCCTGCGTCAACACTAACTTATTAACTTAGTTTTACAGTTATTTTGGGAATTTATTGTCCATAACCGAATTTCAGAATTTCCTAATTTTTGGTTTAGAAAAGCGAGAAATTGGAATTCTTGAGACAAAATTAAAGGATGGATGTTGATGATAATCACAGACTGGAATATGTAACAACTTTTATTCAAACCATTTTTCGAAACCACTTCATTTTTTTCTCCAAATAAATTGAATAAGACGCCCCAAGACATCACTGAATTAGAGATTTGTACTTGGCAAAGAGCGTTGGGTGGAACAATCTTGTTATTTTGGGGATTAAAATAACAATGATATAGGAACGGGTCATTTTGACTCAAGGGCAAGATGAGGTTAAAGCCTGTTTCATAAAACCTGCATGCTACACCCAACTACCTGCACATCAGTCGGGAAATGCCTAAATCGCCGATAAATATCCAGGGATCCTGGGACTCTATTGTGAACAGACTTAACCCTGGGGTGGGACAACCTCAGCTATTTTTTAGAAATGAGAACTCACAACAACTACAGGAGCTTTCGTTTCCCCGTGGGCAAAATTCGACTAAGATGTGAGAAACTTGAGACCAAATCCCAGCCGAGCGACTCGTTGAAGAGGAGCAGGAATACAGAAAGAAAGAAGGTGAGGGCAAACAAAAGGCAAACGAAGATGACGACGTGATTCTACGTGGCCTCCTCCTGTCGGAGCAGCTCAAATACCACAGGGAGCAATTACCATCGCACAAAACACTGAAAACGCCCCCGGGGCAAAAGGAAACATAGCCTAAAGCATCTTGGGAAAAAAAGGACAGATTTACTCAACACTTATCTGCTAACATTGCAGAAGAGACCAAAGCCTGAACTCGCCCAAAATACAACCCCAGAGATGTTGAATCGTCCCGTTTACCAGCCAAGTTGCAAGGTGTTTGGAGCCCCCCTAGAGCACTGGGATGTGTAGTTTCCAGAGCAGGATGTAAAAGGAGTTCATGAGAGAGGGCGTGGTAGAGCAGATAAGGCGCCATGTCTCCTAGACATTACTCTGCATACTAGTTCATTTTGCAACTACTTTTGATGGAAATGTTTTAAAATGTATTAAATTTCTGTCAATGTCTTAATGTGTCCATGGTGGATTGAGGTTTTTGTTTGGTATGTGATATTTGTTGTATTTTCTTGTTCTCAAGGCCCCCTCCAAAAGCTTGTAGCAGCTATTGGGGGGGGGGGGTCACCCTTTGGTGAAAGTTAGTAAAGATTTTGGTTTTTGTTCAAATGTAAAGGGCCTTGCCACACAAAACCATTTTTACTTGCATTTATTCACTATATGCTGCTCCATATGTGTGTGTGTGGGTTGTGTGTGTGTGGGTGTTTGTGTGTGGTGTGTGTGTGTGTGTGGTTTTGTGTGGTGTGTGTGTGTGTGTGTGTTTTTGTGATGATTTAGAAGATGAACTGCTACCTAGCTCTACTCTTCCTCCTTCAGCTCGAGCCCTGGAAAGCATAGAGGAGAAATCAGACCAATCCAACAGCTGACATCACGCTGCCTGAGCTCATTAACATTCATAGCTGGGTAAAGATGCTGATAGCCGGCTCCCCTCATTGGGTGGCGGTAAATGAGCCAATCAGAGAGTCCCAGCCTTATCTCATTAACACAAAGTAATGAGATACGTGTGGCTGGTCAACGCTTTAACTAAGTCCATAAATGTCCTGTCCTGTACTGTCCTTGGACCCCATAGAGAAGTAGGGAGAGGAGATGTTCTCCGGTCTGACATCCATCATGGCACACTCTCACCCCTACCTGACACTGTGGGTTCCCTGAGCAGCTCCTTCAGGCAGCCACTGATACACCCCCCTACAATACACTGTGGGGTGTCCCTGAGCAGCTCCTCAGCCGCAACGGATACCCCCCTACATGACACTGTGGGGTCCCTGACAGCTCCTTGCACGCAGACTGTACCCCCCCTACATGACACTGTGGGTCCCTGATGCAGCTCCTTCAAGCAGCAGACTGATACCCCCCCCCCCCCCCCTACATTACACTGTGGGGTTCCCTAAGCAGCTCCTTCAGCAGCAGACTGATACCCCCCTACATTACCCTTGGTGTCCTGAGGCAGCTCCTTCACAGCAGACTGATAACCCCCCCCCCCCTACTATACACTGTGGGGTCCCTGAGCAGCTCCGTCAGATCAGACTGTACACCCACGTGTAAGAAGCGAGAGGTAACCGCAGGTCCTTCATCGCGGCCCTCTGTCAGACTCTACAACACCTGCACCACCTGATGTGTGTATTTCTGTTCCTGTTTTTCTCCATCTACATCACACACTTTCTGTTTTCCTTTAATATTTGGTATTTATATTATTTTATTACAGTACTTTACTTTTCAATTTAGGTGCTCAGTTAATATAATTTAAATTATGCTACCCGACCTTGCTTCTTTGCTCTAATTACACATTCAACCTTAATTTTTAACGTCAACTTACACGCAATCGTGTTTTCCTCTTATCCTGGCAACCGCCACTTTAAAATTCCTTTGTTTGACGGGCCTTTACTTACTCAGTCTACCATTTTTTCATGTCTAGTTCTTTCCTTGTACTCTTCGTGCTTACTTGATGTGTGTGTTATTGTTCTGTTTTTTTTTTTTTTTTTTGCTGTGCTGCTATGCCTGCTCTGTACATAAATAAAGTATAAATCTAATCTATCTAATTGGCACTGCGCACTTGACACTAATCAGTTTCAGAGTGCACACCGTGCTCGTTGGTAACTGTTTGCGTAAACGGCTTGCTTTTGTAATTGGATGTGTAATTGTCTTACCTATTTATAGTTCGATTTATGGCTATTCTTAGTTTATATTGTAATTTAATTATTGCCTTTCTCTTATATCTGCACTTTCAGTATTTTTGGCCTGTGCGGCTGCAACACCTGAAGTTTACCTCTGGTGATCAATAAAGACTTGTTTTGTATGTCATCTTATCTTATAACATGCTGGGTCTCGTGTGCTTCCTTATTACTTGAAATTTTCAATAATTTCCATGACCCCCTCTTTCCTATCTACAGCAAGCATTTGAGTAACGTCTACGTAATGATTTTCAGTTTAAAGAAGCTTTTGTATCTTTGGTTGCAGCAGAGAGAACGTTGTATTACCAAAACTTATTGTTGACAAACCACACAATGATTTTGTGAACGTCCCTCCAGAAGCATCACATTTCTCTCCCATACCACAGCTTGCCGTTGCTACATAGTCACAGTATAATGGGAGATCATTTCTACCTAGAATATTTGTAGACGAGGTAAGAATGCCGATGACAAAATAAAAAAAAAAAAAAAAAAAATCCCAAAAGCTGCATTTAATCAAGTCACCAAGGAAGGAAACAAGTCGAGGAAAGCGTGAAAGTTGGCTTTCCTTCTTTCAAGAAAGACTGACAATGGTGAACGTAGATTAACGTGTGATATTTGAGCACCCCCACTCTGCAGTATGTCAGTTAACTGTCCTGGTAAGATGACATACAGATTTTCATTTAACAACAGGTGATGTCGGTCTCACCAAACAAGATGGAAGTTTTCCGAGAACAATAAGCCTGTGGTTTAAAAAAAGTACTTTTGACACGGTAAAACGGCACTAAAAGTAGATGCCGGTTCTAAATACCATTACGGCCGTATACACCAAATGCATGGGGGCACATTTTATTAACATGACAACGTCAAATTGCGTCCTTTTTGAATTAAAATCTTCAGGTATCAGATTCATAGGCCGACTAACCGGTCTTATATCAAGGTTACAAATGCTATAACCAATCCTGCACTTAGGATGTCATGATATTCCCCGTCACTCTCAAACTCTGGAACACGTACCTGTACCTCTGGTTTAATTATTGGGCATGCTATTTTAGGTTCGTATATGTATGTGTGTCTCTTTTGTGATATTGTATGGGAGTCGTTTGTCTTGTGTCTTTAATGTGTTGTGTTTGGATTGTACGCCTCGTGTAATTGTGAGTACTTTGTCTCTGGCCTTTTCCACATCTGTAAATAAACGAAAGTAAAAGTAAAGTAAAATTGATCTTAAGATGACGGATCACCAACTGAGCAGAAACCGTAAAGCTCGGCAGGTGTGGTTTTAATATATTTAACTCGAGGCATGCCAACTCTTTACTGGCCTGAGGCTAGGTCACACATCATTTCACACACAATCCTCCATCACCCCGTCACACACTACACCTACACCAAACCAGGTGCACACACACACTCACACACACACACCCATCACACAGCACAATAAAATACCCATAATGGTGTATGGTGTGCTTTACATAGACAGTGTGTTTTCTGCTTGACTATCGAGGCACACTGGATCACTGCTTTCTCGGCTTCCCTCAGCAAAAGTGTCTACGCTTCACTTATGCATACTATGCCTCTTTGAATGTGTGTGGTGTTGTGTGTTTGTGCAGAAGTGTGTGGGTGTGTGTGGTGTGTGTGTGAGTGAGTGTTATTCTGAGTCCTCTGAGTGTGTTACTTGGTAATAGGTCACCCCTGGGCAGGCTCCAGGATGTCTCGGTGTTTGATTTGCAACAACTACAATGCTGATTCGACAGTCCTTTCCTTGATATCCAACACTCCACACACCACACACACCACACACACATCATCACACAGCACACACACACACCACCCACCACACACACACACACACAACACATACACACACCCACACACACACACACATACACACTATCCACACACATCACAGCTCAGAATCTTCAAAATGTTGCACTAATGTCGTATCACAACTCACGGTATACCATACCCATTTACACATACACACACACACACACACACACACACATCACAACACACAATCACACACACACACACACACATACAAAAAACAATAAAACAAAGCGTCCTTGCTGAGTCATGGCAGGAGCCATTCCTCATAATATGCTGCAGTAGCATTGTTAATATCCAGCTTTCTACAGTCAAATACATTAATATTCATGTCAATTAATTCAATCTTTGCAATAACCCAGCACACTGTCTCTAACCAGCACCTGTTTACCGTTCCACTTATCATTTATTATTTATTCATCATTCTCAGTCTCCTATTTCAGAGCTGTTACATGTACTGTGTTCTTGATCGTAATTTATAACATACATCTATTTTAGTCCCATGCAACTCCTTTGCACTAATGCTCTATAATTAAATAATAACTTTCATATTATCTCCTGCGACTTTGCACTCTCAATTGCTCTATTCCTCAACCTTTCTATATTTTTCCGTGTTTATAGTGTGTATAATAGTGTGTAGATTGGTGTGGTTGTTTTGTAATGTTGTAAAGGGCAAAATTCCTTGATTGTGCTCCTCATACCTGTTCAATAAAGCTGATTCGATTCCTGAATTCTGATAATGCATACCTACGGACACATTTACAAACAAAACAAACCCCTCAAATTCCGGGGCACGAATATTTCTCTAGGACCTAAGTGGTCAGAAGGGTCAGTAAACCTCCTTTTCTACATACTTGGTTTATGTATCGTATAAATTGTTGAGTATCTAACTATGTAGCATCAGGCCCTAAACATTTCTGCATCAGTCATCATTGTTTTCAATATGTGGAACTGTACATCATGATGTGACCAACTTGGTGTCCGGGTCCGTAATCCATGTAAGTCGTGTGTGTGTTGGTGTGTGTGTGTGTGTGTAAATGGGGTTGTATCTTGTGAGTTATATGCTTTAGACATTAAGTGCAACCTTTGCAGCATTTCTGAGCTTTGTGTGTGTGTGGTGTTTGTGTTTGTGTGTTGTGTGGTGGTGTGTGTGTGTGATGTGTGTTGGTTCGTGGTGTGTGTGTGTGTGTGTGTGTGGATAAAGCAAAGGTATTCGCACAGCGGAAGTCATCATTGTATTTGGGTATGTCAAATCAAAGCACCGGAGTACAATCATGAGTAGGGCTGCCCAGGCGGGTGACTATCCACTGTAACCCACTCAGAAGTGATACAAAGACCCACTAGACAACACACACACACACACACCACTCACACAACACACCACACACACAACTCTAGCGACAAATAAGAACAAGACAAGATAGTGGAAAAAACGGCCAAGAGCTGGGCTTGCCTGAGAAAAAGTCATGATGTGCCAAGGAGAAGAACCAAGTTAGTGTTACGTAGTGTTGAAAACATCAAAAAAAGTGACAAACATTGAAAAAAAGTGACAAAAACATAAGAAAAAGTTAGAAACATTGATAAAAAGTGTCAATAAGTGTTGATTTTGACAGGAAGACACTTTACTTACAGGTAGCAGCTACAACACAAACTGCACATTTAAGCATTTTATGAGCATTAAACACAAATATTAAAGAATGTGCAGTAAGAACTTATCTTTTCTACCTTACTAAATACTGTATATAATCTAAAGCCCTGCAGCATGGCAACAACACGCCAACATAGACTGAACAATACTGTGCACTCCAGAAACTACCAGAAAAGGACAAGATCAGCCCAAAATGTTGCTCTAACCTGAACTGAAACATGGTTCTGACTCTGAGTGTGATGAAGAGCCATGTTGACAGTGTTTCTGGTTTCTAAAATCTGGGTTTGCGTTAACACGTTCCAGTATTTGGACCCGCAACTTCATTTCAGATGCATGAGGAACCGGAGAGATCTTCGTTCAGGCCTGCAGGAGTGTGTGGGAGCGGACGCCACGTCTCAGCGGGAAAGGAAGGAAATTGAAAAATATCTGGGATTTACTCAGGCTTCACGCTTCACACTCTATGTTGTTTACACAGGAGATTGGAGCGGGGGTGGGGGG
>NC_045750.1:471970-482490 GCF_008692095.1 Etheostoma spectabile | reverse complement strand
GGGGGGGTAGCCAGCCTAAATGGAAATGCAAATGCTCTCCTGTTAAATAATTTGAACATGTCTGTTTAGCGATGGGTGAATTCCAGCTGATGGTTGTGTTTATCCACAGAAGTACACCATTTCTATCACTCTTTTACCTTTAATGACCTCTTATTGATTCATTATTGAATCCTCCTAATCCTAAATCCTTCAACAAATCCCAAGACAAAGCTCCAAACCAACCCTTCTCACACATACACAACCAACTATAGACATACATAACCTTCACTAATTCAACACGCGAGTTGTTAATACTCTGATTGGAATTTGTACACAATAAAGCACACCTTTGTTGGGCTTGGAAGCTTTTGAAGGAAAATAAAAGCCAAAGCTGAAGCTGCTTTTCACACCGTGATATTTCAATCAGGAGAGACGTGTTTGCAGATATGCAAAAGGTTTATTGTACATGCATAATGAAATATACAAAGTCTTTGGAGATTAAAGGTTAGGTCTTCCTGAAAGGATCCACACTGAGCTACATAAGAGGTGGAATATTAATATAAAATGTCAGGCATGAGAATGTGTTTAGAGGGTTTGTAAAGGATTTGTTAACTAGTTTTTATCTGATATTTCAGCCTCTATATCTTCAGATTACAGATTGTTTTGATCCTCTTACAATTGACTTTTCATGCTCTTCACATTTCATTTCATAAAGCAGTTGACGGATGAATAATTAACTGTGATCTCATTAACCATCGAATAAAGGAGGGGCTTAGCTCCGAGACTTTGTCCAATTTCCTCTTTGATTCATTTAGACGGCCGTTGGTTAACGGTGTAATTAATTATCTTGGATTCACCAACACAGAAAGACGGTTTCTGTCTAAATCTTGCTTAACCGTTGAAACGTTGATGTATCTGTCACACGCATACACAGTAAATATTATATACATGTATCTGATCAGTTAAAATCTAGTGCAGGTGTTATTAAATGTAAACATAAGGCTAATAAACGGTGAAGGTTTGGTGAGTTTCAATCAGCCTCAAACGGCACCCGTGACACCCGTCCAAATCTCATTTTACTGCTGATTGGAGTTCAGCCAGCAGATACTGTGTGTGTGTGTGTGTGTGTGTGTGTGTGTGTGTGTGTGTGTGTGTGTGTGACTTCAGATGGTTTTGTGTGGTCAATGGCGCGCATTTCTGAGCCTCAAGATAGCAATCCATGACTTGCCACTCCCTACGGCCAGAATGCACCTGAAACACACCTCCGTAAGACCGCACACCCAGAAGCACTGAACACACCTCCCTGTAAGGACCGGCACGCCCAGAATGCACCTGAACACAACCTCCTCGGTAAGACCAGCACACCCAGAGTGCCCTGAAACACATCTCCCTGTAAGGACCAGCAACCAGAATGCACCTGAACACATTCCCTTAAGACCAGCACACCAAGAATGCACTGACACACACTCCTGTAAGACCAGCACGGCCCCCAGGATGCACCTGAACACACCTCCATGCAAGACCAGCACAGCCACTTAGACGCACCTGCAACACACATCCCTGTAAGACCAGCACGATCCAAGAAGCACCCTCCCGAAACACACCTACACGGAAGACCAGCACGCCCAGAATGCACCGAACACCACTCCCTGTAAGACCAGCACGCCCAAAATGGCTTAACGCCGGCGCGCCGGGTTTAAAGATTAAAATACCTTGAGTGTCTGTTCACAAACGCTGTGGCTGACAAATATGGACAGGGTGCGTGCAGCGTGTGTGCGTGCATGCGTGCGTGCATGAATGGCAGATGATGCTGGAGAGTCAGCTGCACAGCAATCCTGGCTACAGGGTAACACACACAACATATATACTATATATTTTTATTGTCTACTGGCAATCACATGATAGATAGAAAGATAGGGGGAAATCAAGGTCCAAGTAGCTTATAGACATCACACACAAAATACACATACATCGTAACAGGATGTTCAAATAACAAACAAATGCCATCTTGAGGCAGCGGGAAGAGCCATCGCGCATGACCAACAAAAACCTCTAAAGTCAGTGACGCGCATTTCATGTGTTATTTAACGGCGCTTTAGTAAAATGCGCCTGGGCTTATGCACAGCACACACCAACACACATTATGCTTGTTACACAACACACAGGGGATCGCAATAAAAGTATCCTAAAAGCAATGCACAAGGTCCAAACGTGGTGTCTTTTAAAGGTCTGGGAGCGCAAGAGAACGAGATGAGTGGATAAAAGAGAAAGAAAGGGTGAGAGTGAGGGATAAAGATCTCCAGCATTCATCCTCTATAGACCTGCGTCCCACAGTGGAGAAAGGCCGTGAGGGGAAAGCACTTGTAATCTAAGACCCATCTCTCATCATGTGGACTTATGCAGAGAAAAATGCCCCCGGGGATTCTCTATGCATTAACTACCAACTACTGTGGTCCTGCCGCAGACTTATGGCGTTTTTCCATTAATGGCGACCGGCTGCGGTCCCCGTCATCTTTTTCCGTTGCAGGATGAGGTAGCAGACCGCCTCGGTGGTTGTCGTTCATAGCAGCAAACTGCCGGAGACTCACAGAACGTCAAAGGTGTTTGGTTTTTAACCACAGGCGAAGACAAGTTTAGTTTCAAAAGAAGCTGAAGGCAGCAAAAAACTGTTTAACACAGCGGGTCTGTCGCTAGCAGTGTGACGCAGGGTTAGTGACGATTCTCTCCGACCAATCAGCAGTCTGCAGGTTTTTACGTCACCTTTGGTGTCGCCTCAGCTCACCTGGACCTCGACTGAGGTAGTACTACAAAAAGTACCTGTTAGCAGGGACCAGGGCTTCTTCGAATGGAAAACCAAAAAAGGCGAGTAGAGTCGAGGCGGGGAGGAGTGCCATCAGCGTAAAAACACCTTTCCACTGCTGAGTGTTTTCTGATCTGACTCTTTTACGGTTGAGGTTTGGTTAGTTTCTGCCACAAACATGGACTAAGGGTGTTGGTGGGGCTCATTGTGGTGGTGAAAAATGGTGAGATGGTGGCATTAGGCTGTGCCCCAGTCTGTGACTTGCCCACTGACACCTACGAGGGCACCTCAATCATGAGTTGTTTTAAAAAAGGCCTAAAAACTTTTCTTTTGCAAAGCTTTTGGTCCCTTTAGAGTGTTTTTTTTCTCTCCTTCTAAGAATGCTTTATTTTTTTATTTTTTATTATTTTTCTCTTTTTATGTAGTATCTTTGAGATCTATTGATGAAAAGTGCATTATAAATAAAAGTATTATTATTTTATATTATTGTTGTACAAACAGAGGTAAATAGGTGTGTGTGGGTTCATCTTTGCTGCAGTCTATTAATTACTTTTGTTTGGTGGAAGAAAAAATATAACGTGACCTGTGTGGTGATATAACAATATCAAACAAACTAAAATACACCAACAGATTAATTTAATCACACTGTGATTATATGATTCTTTTTTTTTTCTGAGAGCCCATAATAGACTTTGGATGCTTTGAAGTAGCTTTAATTTGGCAGTAGTGCCCGTACAACAGTTTTGCCCCTTCTGATTGTGTGTTGGTGTGGTGTGTGTGTGGTACGTGTGTGCGTGTGTGCGTGTGTGTGTGGTGTTGGTTCAGGAGAACGGGTGGAGTTTGAAGCCTGCCTCGTGGCCAGTGTGACGCTCTGATCGAGGCGCTCACCAGACAGAAAGCCAAACTGCTCACCAAAGTCATCAAGGAGAAGGAGTACATCGCTAGGTGGTGACTGTCTTCTAGTTTTATGTCAGTGTGTAAGGGACCCACCCAAAACACGCTGTCAATACGCAACATCTGTCCTCTCTCCCATCTGTCCTTCTTATCCTGCCCAGGCCACGCTAATGGGGTTTCTGTAATATGGTATACCGTTGCTTTTTTCTATTCAGCGCTTGTTGTGTATCCCAGTATATTACAACGGCATGATCATGAGAAGAAAAAAACAACAACCTAAACTTAAAAACATAACTATCATGGGAATTAACCGTGAATTTGTTATTATCAGCAGTTAGGCTACGCTTCTGAAAACTTTAACATTATATTAAATAAATAAGGAACAAGCAAGTTAGAAAATAAAATCTTGGCTATAGATTAATAACTCACAAAACACCAACAAAACTAAATTAGTGAGAGGCATTGATAGGACACAATACACAAATCTCTCATGTCAAATAATCATTCGTCTAATCTTAAAAGTAATGGCAGATATCACTTAGATAGATAGATAGATATTATTGATCCCAAAAAATGGGAACTTACGGTTGATGAGCAGCACATGTACTGTATTAGCACACAACACAGAATATAAACATAAATGGATACTAGTAAACACATCTACATACAGTACATGAAAATAATGCAATAATATAAGAACACATAATTTAAATTATACAGGATGGGAAAACAAAGTGCAATACTTAAATAAAAATGCTAAAATGTAAATGAACCAATTGAGTAGTAATGTAATCATATAGTAAGAAACTAGGTTTCAGTCTTGGCTCTTTCCAAACCAGCAGTGTCATTTTCTTTCTTACTTTCCTTTCCTCTGTAAATCACCGCTGGGGTTTTCCTAAGTCCCAGTGGGTCACATGGACGCGCTGCCAGCCTCAACGTGCCCACCCGACCGACTGACCGTTATGGGGTGGCGAGGGAGGAGGGGTTCGAGGGGCAGAGGGGGGGGGGGGGGGGGTTTGGACGGAAGCCCCCAGGAACAGCTGTTGTCATTATCTGCAAACGGGATTGAGATTCAGCCAGAGGACAAAGAGCCGGAGCGGAACTAGAGGAGAAGAGACTGCTTATAGAGGGCTGATTAAAGGTTTTGCATTTAGGAACTTGTCTCTCTCTGAACAAGGTCCTAAATAAAATAGGAATAAAATCACAAGCTCTTTATTCATGGAAGAAAACTGACAAGCAGGGATTGAATGCTCGGCCCATAGCCGAATTTCTGAAATATGATATGTATCAGTATCAACATTGATTATGATTTCCAAGAAACTTATTATAATTAATATTATAATTGTAATAACAATAATAATATAATAATAATAATAATAATTAATATTTTGTAAAATGCACTTTCATCAATAGACTCAAAGTACACAGGTAAAAAAGAGAAAAGAAAATAAGATAAAAGAAAGTAATTAAAAAAAAAAAATAAATAAAGCGTTCTTAGAGACATAAATAAAACATTAAAAGGGACCAAAAGCTTTGCTAAAAACAAAATGTTTTAAGGCTTTTTAATACATCAGTGGATGGAGGTGCCCTCAGGTGTCGGGGGTGAGGGTGGGGGGAGGGGGGGCACTCCACAGATGGGGGGCAGGCCTAATGCCCCATCTCCATTGTCCTGGGTGGGTTCTGGGACTGTGGAGGAGGTCGAGTGAGGTGGAGCGAAGGGAGCGGGTGGTTGTTCTGTGGTTTGATAAGTTCTTTGAGGGGGGGGGGGGGGGGGGGGGGGCTATGTCACAGGGATGAGATGTGTGAGAGGGACCCTTGAATCCATCCTGGTGGAGATGGGGGGGCCGGTGCACTGAGTACTGGTGGGAAATTATTTGACGGAAAAATAGATCGGAGATGGGGAGAAAAACAACATGATGGAAACCAGGAATCTTCAGTTTTTCACACAACAACAAGAACTCAGAAAAACACGTTGCAGCTTTTCCGGAATCACTTATGAAACTAAAACGAACATTTGTTTTTTTCTCGGACAAGTAAAGAAATAGACAGCCGAAAGCGCAACTGTTTTTCATTTACGGACCAGGGGAAGGCTTTAAAACATGATCTATTTCGTGGCTCCCTATTTTCTGACTGGGATAACTACCTTTTGCCCTATTTCTTTTTGTGTTTTTGTTTTTAAAAGCAATACAAGCCTTTTAATCGTTTGTTTTTTGTAGATACATACAGCTTGCCAGACACAAGCCAAAATATAAAAAAATAAAAGAACTATTCTAAAGAATGTGTTCTAACACCAGAAAGGAGATGTTTCTAAAAATAAAATAATCACCAAATCCAGAGCTTATCCCTTAAAAGCAAACATATTTCTGTTGCTCTTTAACAGAACAGAAATACTCACTTTTATTCAATTTATAATTAAAATTCATTAGCAAACATTTCATAATTACATCTGTAGTATTAAAAATACTTGTGATGTCCCAGGGCTTCAATTAGCCAGTAGTGTTAAAGTTTGGTTACGACTGACACACACACACACACACACACACCCACACACACACACACAACACACACACACACACACACCCACACACACACCACACACACACACACACACACACCACACCGTAGTTTTAGCCATAATCCAGCATCTGATGGATTACTACCCCTCTAACTCACAGAGAGGGGGTCTGAGTCCTTCTATGATGAGATTTGGCTTCAACTGATCTCAGAGCCATTCTGTCCAAAAACAAAAATTGAGCATTATTTTGCAAAGTGCAAATTGAGAGTTACTACCTCATGTTGTCCTCATGTTGTCCTCATGTTTCCTCATGGTCCGATGTTGCCTCATGGTCTATGTGTCTCAGTTAGTTGTTCATGTCCATGTGTCTCAGTTCCTATTGCCTCTTTGTCTTAATGGTGTCCTCATGTTGTTCTCATGTGTCCTCATGGTGTCTCTTGCATGTTGTCCTCATGTTGTCTCATGTTGTCTTCATGGTGTCCTCATGTGTCTCATGTTGTCCTCATTGTCTTCATTTGTCTTCTGTCTTCATGTGTCCTCATGTTGTTCAGTTGTTCATGTTTCTTCATTGTGTCTTGTTGTCCTCATGTTGTCTGTTTCTCATGTGTTGTCCTCATGTTGTCATTGTTCTTTAATTCCCCAAAACATGATTGATTCCAACGCTCTTGGGGGGATTTTGATGGGTAATTTTAGGGCGGTTATTATTTTATAGCATTGTAAAAAAAAAAAGGTGTTTTTGAAATAGTATTGAGTAAAAGTTGAATATTCCAGTCTGTGATTATCATCAACATCCATTCCTTTAATTTTAGTCTCAATAATCCAATTCTGCTTTCTAACTCAAAACACCAGGTATAGTTCCATAAAGAGGTTATGACCATAAATTCCAAAATAAACTGTAAAACTAAAGTTAATAATTAGTGTTACGTAGTTGAAAACATCAAAAAAAGTGACAAACATTGAAAAAAGTGACAAAAACATAAGAAAAAGTTAGAAACATGATAAAAAGTGTCAATAAGTGTTGATTTGAAAGGAAGACACTTTTACAAGGGAGCAGCTACAACACAAACTGGCAATTTAAGCATTTTATGAGCATTAAAACAAATATAAAGAATGGCAGTAAGAACTGATCTTTTCTCCATACTATAATACGATATAATCTAAAGCCTGGCGATGGCAACAAACACGCCAACTAGACTGAACAATACTGTGACTCCAGAAACTACCAGAAAAGGACAAGATCAGCCAAAATGTTGCTAACCTGAACTGAAACAATGGTTTGACTCTGAGTGTGATGAAGGAGCCATGTTGACAGTGTTTCTGGTTCTAAATCTGGGTTGCGTTAACACGGTTCCAGATGGACCCGCAAATTCATTTCAGATGCAGAGGAACCGGAGAGGATCTTCGTTGTTCAGGCTGCAGGAGTGTGTGGGAGCGGACGCCACGTCTCAGCGGAAAGGAAGGAAATTGAAAAATATCTGGGATTTACTCAGCGTCACGCTCTACACTCGAGTGTTTACACAGAGATTGGAGGGGGGGGGGGGGGGGGTGGGGGGGGGGTAGCCAGCCTAAATGGAAATGATCAACTGCTCTCCTGTAAATAATTTGAAACATGTCTGTTTAGCGATGGGTGAATCCAGCTGATGGTTGTGTTTATCCACAGAAGTACACCATTTATCACTCTTTACCTTTAATGACTCTTATTGATTCATATGAATCCTAATCCTAATCCTTCACAAAATCCCAAGACAACGCTCAAAACCAACCCTTCTCACACATACAAAACACTATAGACATACATAACCTCACTAATTCAACACGCGAGTTGTTAATACTCTGATTGGAATTGTACACAATAAAGCACACCTTTGTTGGGCTTGGAGCTTTTGAAGGAAAAATAAAAGCCAAAGCTGAAGTGCTTTTCACACCGTGATATTTCATCAGGAGACGTGTTTGCAGTAGCAAAAGGTTTATGTACATGCATAATGAAAATACAAAGTCTTTGGAGATTAAAGGTTGGTCTTCCTGAAAGGATCCAACTGAGTACATAAGAGGTGGAATATTAAATAAAATGTCAGGATGAGATGTTTTAGAGGTTTTGTAAAGGATTTGTTAACTAGTTTTATCTGATATTCAGCTATATACTTCAGATTACAGATGTGTTTGTCCTCTTACATGACTTTTCAGCTCTTCACAATTTCATTCATAAAGCAGTTGACGGATGAATAATTAACTGTGATCCATTAACCTCGAAAAAGGAGGGGTTAGCTCCGAGACTTTGTCCAATTCCTCTTTGATTATTAGACGGCCGTGGTTAACGTGTAATAATTATCTTGGATCACCAACACAGAAAGACGGTTTCTGTCTAATCTTGTTAACCGTTGAAACGTGATGTATCTGTCACACGCATACACAGTAAATATTTAACATGTATCTGATCAGCTTAAAATCTAGTGCAGGTGTTATTAAATGTAAACATAAGGTAATAAACGGTGAAGGTTTGGTGAGTTCAATCAGCCTCAAACGGCACCCGTGAACCGTCCAAATCTCATTTACTGCTGATTGGGTTCAGCCAGCAGATACTGTGTGTGTGTGTGTGTGTGTGTGTGTGTGTGTGTGTGTGGTGTGGTGTGTGTGTGGGTGGTGTGTGTGTGTGTGTGTGTGTGTGTGTGTGTGAAAATAAAAAGGAGCGCCAGGTTCAAAGAGCGTAGAGGGGAAGTCCTTGTGGGTCTTCACGTCAAAATGAAAATCAAAACTTTTATCAATGTTTTTAACTTTTTCTTACGTTTTCTCTTTTTCAACACTTTGATGCTTTTTCCAAGTTTAAACACTACGTAACACTAAATTCTTAGTTTTACAGATATTGGAATTATGGTCAATAAACATCATTCCTAGGAATTATCCCTAATGTTTGAGTTAGAAAAGCAGAAATTAGGAATATGAGACCAAAATTAAAGGAATGGATGTTGATGATAATCCAGACTGGAAATGTAAATTTTACTCAACACTATTTCAAAACACTTCCATTTGTTTTACAATGCTAAAAATAGAATAAGACCCAAAATTAATGAAAGGTAGAGATTTGTACTTGGCAAAGAGCGTGGAATCAATCAGTTATTTGGGGAATTAAAAAGAAAATTGATATAGGACAACATGAGGACAAACATTGGGGACACACATGAGGACACAATGAGGACAACCATTGGGACACAGGAGGACAACATGAGACACAGGAGACAACAGGAGGAAAATCGAGGACAACATGAGGACAACATGAGGCAACATGAGGACAACATGAGGAACAGAGGACAACATGCGGGCACACTGAGGGAAAACCATGAGGGCAACATGAGGACAACATGAGGGCAACATGAGGACAACATGAGGACAACGAAAGAACACAACATGATGGCAACATGAGGGCAACAGAGGACAACAGAGGGCAACATGAGGAACATGAGGACACATGAAGGACAACATGAGGGCAACAGAGGACAACATGAGACAACATGAAGCAAACATAGGACAACATGAGAGAAATGAGGACAACATGAGGGCAACAGAGGACAACATGAAGCAAACATGAAGACAAAATTGAAGACAACATGAGGACAACATGAGGACAACATGAAGAAAATGAGGACAACATGAAGGCGAATGAAGACGACATGAGGAAGACATGAGGGCAACATGAGGACAATGAGGACAACATGAGGACAACAGTAGGGCAACATGGGGCAACATGAGTGCACAATGAGGAAACATGAGGACAAATGAAGACAACATGAGGACAACATGAGGGGCAACATGAGGACAACATGAGGCACACATGAAACCAAATGAGAGACGATGAGGGCAACAGGAGACAACATGAGGGCAACCTGAGGAAAAAATGAGGTACAACATGAGGGCAACTGAGGGCAAACGATGGGCAACATGAGGACACATGAGGATCAACATGAAGACAACATGAGGACAACATGAGGGTGAACATGAGGACAAATGAGACAAAATGAAGACAAATGAGACAACATGAAGCAAACATGAGGGCAACATGAGGGCAACATGACGGAACATGAGATGGACAACATGAGGACAACATGAGGACAACATGAGGAAACTATACCCTGAGGACAACATGAAGAACCATGGAAGAAACCTGAAGCACAACATGAGGCAACATGAGGGCAACATGAGGACAACATTGAGGACAACATGAAGACAACTGAACAACATGAGGAAAAACATGAGGGCAACATGAGGACAACATGAAGGAAACATGAAGACAACATGAGGACGACATGAGGCAACATGAAAGACACGACAACATGAGGA
>NC_045750.1:467405-471945 GCF_008692095.1 Etheostoma spectabile | reverse complement strand
AAAAATAAAAAGGAGCGCCAGGTTTCAAAGAGCAGTAGAGGGGGAAAAAAATACGTCCTTGTGTGTCTCACGTCAAAATGAAAATCAAAACTTTTTATCAATGTTTTTAACTTTTTCTTACGTGTTATTCTCTTTTTCAACACTTTTGATGCTTTTTCCAATGTTAAACCTACGTAAAATAAATCTTAGTTTTACAGATATTTGGAATTATGGTCAAAAACATCATTCATAGGAATTATCCCTAATGTTTGAGTTAGAAAAGCAGAAATTAGGAATATGAGACTAAAATTAAGGAATTGGAGTGTGATGATATCACAGACTGGAATATGTAAACTTACTCAACACTATTTCAAAACACTTCCATTTGTTTTTCAATGCTATAAAATGAATAAGACCCAAAATTAATGAAAGAGTAGAGATTTTGAGCTTGGCAAAGAGCGTTGGAATCAATCATGTTATTGGGGAATTAAAAAGAAATCTGATATAGGAAAACATGAGGACAAACATGTGGAACAGAAAATGAGGACCACAAATGAGGACAACATTGGGACAACGGAGGACAAATCATGGAAACATGGAGACAAACAGGAGGAAACACGAGACAAATGGGACAACCATGAGGCAACATGAGGGAAAACATGAGGACCATGCGGACACATGAGGCAACATAGGCAACATGAGGGAACATGAGGACAACATGAGGGCAAACTGAGGACAGAAATGAGGAACAAGAAGACAACATAGGGCAACATGGGGCAACATGAGGACAACATGAGGGCAACATGAGGACAACATGAGGACACTGAAGACAAATGAGACAACATGAGCAAATGAGACAACATGAGCAAGCGACGAGGACACATGAGGGCAACATGAGGCAACATGAGGACAACATGAAGAAACATGAGACAATGGACAACATGAGGACAACATGAGACAAACCTGAAGAAAATGAGGACACAGAAGCGACTGAAGAGGACATGAGGACAACATGAGGGAAACATGAGGAAAACATGAGGACAACATTGAGGACAACATGCGAGGCAACATGAGGGAACATGGGGCAACATTGATGGAAAACATACAGAGGACACATGAAGACAACATGATGGACAACAGAGGGCAACAGTGGGACAACATGAGGCAACATGAAGACAACATGAGGACGACATGAGGGCAAATGAGGGAACAACTGAGGGCAACATGAGGACAACATGAGGGACAAAATGAGGGCAACATGAGGCAAACAGATGGGCAACATGAGGACAACTAGGATCAAAACATGAGACAACATTGCAGACAACATGAGGGCAAATGAGGACAAAAGAGGACAAATGAGACAACATGAGACAAAATGAAGCAACATGAGGGTAAACATGAGGGCAACATGAGGACAACATGAGGCAACTGGAGGCAAATGAGGACAACATGAGGACAACATGAGGACAACATGGAGATAACATGAAGATAACATATAGCAACCTGAGGGACAACATGAGGGCAACATGAGGCAAATGCGGACAACCTGAGAAGACAACATGAAGACAACATGCAGGGAAACATGAGGGCAACAGAGGACCACATGAAGGCAACATGAAGACAACATGAGGCGATGAGGGCAACATGGGACAACTGAGGACAACATGAGGACAACATGAGGACAAAAATGAGGGCAACATGAGGGCGACATGAGGGCAACATGAAGACAACATGAGGACAACATGAGGACAACATGAGGCAACATAGGGCAACATGAGGACAAATGAGGACAACATGAAGACAACATGAGGAAACCATGAGGACACCTGATGGCAACATGAGGACCAACATGAGGACAACATGAGGGCAACATGAGGACAACATGAGGACAACATGAGGGTTATGATGAGACTTTAGACTCTTTGTTATTTAACATGTAACCTAACATATTCTATATAAAGTACACTTGGGTTAGGTCACTCTCCGAGCTGCAGAGCTTGTAAATGGACACTGAATCTTTGACAAAATAAACTTTATAATCAAGAAACAGTGTCAAGCAGCTTCCTGATCAACACCTCACCCAGCATTGCTGTTCAGACACCACATGGCAACGGCTGGGAGTCCACGTTAAATGGGCTGCAGAGGACACATACAGCAGCTGGTGGTAGAGACGCTGTCATAAACTCCGAGTTAATATCTTTACAGCTTGTAAGTGTTGGCAGCCAGACAACCAGATAACCTTTTCTTCTTGGATTCAGCCATGACAAGCTGTGGGAAAAAGGTTTTCATTAGTTGCTGTTGGCAAATTTGGTATTTAATAACCACCCAGTGCCAATCTGTGTTCAGGGAGCAGTTTTGAAGTATGTATTAAGACTGCTTGGTTGTAGAAAATGTGGCTCGAAAAAGGGCTACATTTTCTGCAAGTCCTTTGCTGTCCCTGCACTTAAGTTCAACATGTCTCATAATTGTCTTAAAAGCATTGATAACATTACAGTAATTCTGCTCTATAACCTTTAACAACCAATTTCTGTGATCTGCCCTTGTCTCAGGTGGTGCGGGACCAGATCACGCACTGCACCATGAAGCTACGTCAGACCACCGGCATGATGGAGTACTGCCTGGAAGTCCTCAAAGAGAACGACCCCAGTGGATTCCTCCAGGTATCTCGGACCCACAGTGTGTGTGTGTGTGTGTGTGTGTGTGTGTGTGTGTCTGTACGAGAGCGTATCAAGCATCAGAGTTATATGTACCGTATATACGTAGTTATACGCATCCTAGTGTTTTTCCTCCCATAGCAACTGGATGAAGAAAGGAACAGAAAGTTATGGCATCCAGATGAAGCAAATTCTTTCAGTTAGTCATTTATGTTGCATTTGCCCGTAGGTTTTGACACTTTTTTAACTTTATTAAATTAATAAACGACCTTTACATTCAACCCAAATGAGTTGCTACAAAGCTAATTAAGATTATCAGCTCCACACAACTCTCTGGTCAGAAGATTGTGTCGTCTGGGACTTTCTCAGAAGCTCAAGTGAAGATCTCTTCTAAAGGGTCCATCATGTTTTTTAATCCTTCGTGTCCTCCTTGGCTACTAGCAACTGCATGGAAGAGGGGGGGAGGTGTTGGGGCGTTGTCACGGAAGGCTTGCGTCATGTGGACGCCGACAGTTTTGCTGTCATTACTTAGAATTCCTCACGGGGAAGACAGAAACTACGCACTGTAGCTTTAAGTAGCAAAGCACCAAACATGCATCTCCAAAATGTCAACTTTTCACACGCTAAAATCGGTTTAACCCATCGGACCATCCAATAAATGCATCTAATGCCGAAGCATTTATCAGAAAGTCCAATGGGTTAAAAAGATTGTGTAACACAAGGGAAGAAGGGAACATGTAATCCTTCAGTTTCTGTAAAAAATAATTCATATTAAAGGCTATTTAAGGGTAAGGATGTTCTTATTTGTTATTAATAATGTCCCTGGAGATGCTAAAATCTGATATCTAATCTTATGGCTGAAGTTCTGTGGAACAGAGGCTTTTAGGTTGTGGCAAAATAAATTCCTTCTTGGTTTTAGTGTCTTCAGGGGAATTGCTGATCATGATGAAACATATAAACAAACAGCAGCCTTCTCTCTTGAAACTACTTCAGTTAAGACTGAAGTTTCCGAGATCGTACGCGAGGCGGGACACAGCGTGGGGTCTTACTGTACATTTAAAAAAAAAAAAGAGGACTTACCATCAAAAATTGAAATAGTGAAAGTTGCAACTTAGTTCCTTTGAGTTTAAGACGAGAAATCAGCTTTGCAGGGAGCCTCTGATACACACACACACGCACGCACACACACACACACACACACACACACACACCCAGGCCGGCTGCATGCATAACACAAACACACACACTCAGTGCCCGGCTGCATTATACACACCCAACACACACACACCAACCATACACACACACACACACACCCACCACCACAAACACACACACACACACCACACACAAACACACACACACACGCACACACACACACACCCACGATGCCTGGCGCATTCACACACACACACACACACACAAGCACACACACACACACACCCACACACACACACACACCACAACACAACACGCACGCACGAACACACACAGCACACACACAACCAGAGAGGCTGGCGCCCTGCCTTCACATTCACCCACACATAACACCACCACGTGTACACACTACACACAACTCACCCACACCATGTGATCGGCTACGGTGAACGTAGTCACCCCACAGCAGCACACGACGCTAACACACATCACACACAACACTACACACACGAGCACCACACACAGGTTGCCTGGCTGTCACTCATCACACACACACACACACACACACCACACTTTGTGTGTGTGTGTGGTGGGGTGCAGCTGTGTGCACAACCCACTACACGTTAGTTGTACGCGCTACGCGTGTGTACGGTTCGGATGGTCCGCACGCCCTCGAATGACCAAGCCCGACACAACACACACAATAACACAAGGATGCGGTGGTGCTTGCTTAGTTCCCTTTGACGTTATAC
>NC_045750.1:466389-467380 GCF_008692095.1 Etheostoma spectabile | reverse complement strand
CACACACACACACACTAACACAGGATGCGTGTGATTTGCTTTACTAATAGAGAAGCTGATCTATCGCTGCTTTGCCGACATGTTTCATTATCAGCGGGCTCAGGTGCTCAATGGCTGATCAATAGTTATTGATCCGTGCATGTTAGGTCAAACTGAGAAAGGTCAAATGTGACACGTGCACCTGCTTGTAAGAGTTACAGTGTCGGTTTGATGCTCTGTTTGGGGCCTGAGGTCAAACTTCACACTTAACGTTGTTTTATCTGCTTCATGACAGCTTTGAAACATGGTTAAATACAGATGATTGGCATTTGCTCTCGATTGCTTTTTTAGATAATCGATGAATCGTTTTGGTCCAAGGGGATGTCTTTAAATGCCTTGTTTTGCCAGTTTAATATGCTATAAATCAGAGAGAAGCAGGAAAACGTCACATGCAAGACCATTTTTACATGAAAAATTACTTAAAATAACAATTTATCGATTATCAAAGTAGTTGCCAAGTATGTTTATGTCGACTAATCGTCGAAAAATCTATATTTTGACACCACTATAGTGTGGGAGCCCAAACAGGCGATACCAAGGGTTAAATGGCAAAGAAGAAGAAATAAAGAAATACACATGAAGCAAAAAAAGAAGAAGAACAGATTGTAAATTAAAAATTCTGAATGACATAAGACTAATTTCTATTGTCTCTGATTCTGGTTATGAATCATCGCTCCATCTGGAGAGAGACAGCAGGAGAGAAATGAAGTAAGGTGAGAGGGAGAGATGAAATAAAGATCAAAGACTCTCCTGAGGGACACACACACACACACACACACACACACACACACACACACACACACACACGTGTGTGTGTGGTGTTGGGGGGGGGGGGGCGGGGCGGGGTCAAGCCCCTGCCTAAGCTATGAAATGTAGATATTGAAAATCATACTGTGTGCTTCCATTCCATGTTGGTTTGTACTTTTCTACACCCTTTAAAACTTGTCTTGTT
>NC_045750.1:457013-465815 GCF_008692095.1 Etheostoma spectabile | reverse complement strand
GTGTGTGTGTGTGTGTGTGTGTGTGTGTGTGTGTGTGTGTGTGTGTGTGTGCAGATCTCAGATGCTCTGATCAAGCGGGTGACCTCGTCTCAGGACCAGTGGGTGAAAGGCGCCCTGGAGCCAAAGGTCGGCCCCGAGTTTGACCTCACCCTCAACACCGACTCGCTGCTCCAGACCATCCTGCAGCTGGACTTCTGCCAGGGCAAAGGTACACACACACACACACACACACACAACAACACACACTTCTGTTCAGTGTTCGGCTTTTAGGACCTCCTTTACAACTACATTTGACATGACTATGGGATCTTATAGACTCTACATTAGAGCTGTAGCAATTCCGAATCTTAACGTACAGTTAAGTGTCTCAGAAATGATTGCGATTTACAACCTAATTGTCTCTTTCAGTCACATTTAAAAATTATTTTCCAGACAAATTATACTTCTGAAGGAATCCTAGGATACATCTTCTGGGTATATCACTGTCATGTGACCCAGATAATGTAATACAAGCAAACCACGCCTTTTTATTATCATAAAACATTGCATTTTTTAATTAAATAACATAAAACCATACCACACCTTAGTCATACCTCTTAGGACCTTCGCTAATGTTTTAATTGTGGTTAAATGGCAATTCTACAAATATTGCGTATAGACAATTATGCAATAGTTGTTATGGGCCTACTCTGTGTTTCTGTGCAATATTTTATTCAAGTTTATATTAATTTTGTTGTTGTTAACTAACTGTTTTTATAAGCATCCATATTATATTATATTCTCAGACTTTTTAAAGCTCCTCCTGAGCCACAGAAGACTTAAGAAAGCTGCTGCCAGAGGTGGAATAGTGCTCCTTCATGTGTAAACTCAGTGGAGGGCCCTTTAAACAGGCTCCATATGTAAATCAACTTGACACGCATAAACATACACAAACATCCTCGACCTGAACAATGAATTTTCAACCGATAAACACATTCAGGTTTTTTGGCTCTTCCCCTCCGAGGTTTCTTCAAGATGTACAACCATGTACACAACTGATTAGCTATTCATTGGCTGTTGCTACCCAGCAACCACTTGGCGTGCGTGAGTAAACACAGCGTCCTCTTCCGCTGCAGTCTCTGAGATCACCCAGATGTGTTGTTAATGTACATCAAATGTGTAACCAGCACTATGCATATTTTATTTTCATACTGCTCCACTGAGGCAGCAACAGTCAGGGGTTAGGGTTAGGGTTGCAGATGTGGATTCAGCCTCGCTAAAACACCAAATAAGGTCATTTTTCTTAGATCAGATTAGATTAGATAATACTTTATTCATCCCACAGCGGGGAAATTCCTTTGTTACAGCAGCATTCTCTACAGTGAAAGCAAAAACAAACAAGTAAACACACAAGAAAAACAGGTAAACAATAGACAATGTGCAGAAGGTAGACTGAAGCAAAGTAAAGTAAGGTAAATTAAAGTGGCGTCACATGAGGTATTTGTACAAAAGTGCAAGTTGCCATAGTACAGAAAAACAATATTGCAGTGTTGTAGTGACGTAAAATTTTAAGTTGAATATTTAATTAAGTGATAATCCGAAGCAGTGTAACCATAATATAGTCATGCTGCATATAATTATGTCAGTAACGTAATATAAGGTTTTGGTTGCACTTCAATTTCCTGCAAGGCTTCGTCTGCTTAATGGATATGCTATAGCAGCCACGTATTTAAAATGCAGTGGCTCCAATACGAGATACAAAGATTTGGCCCTGCTTGAGCGTACTCTGGAAGGAGACTTTGTCTAATTTGAGCTCCAGTCAACGAATCCGAGTGTAAGTAGCAGAGAGGCTTTGGTCGTCTCCTTTTGTTCTTTCAGTGCTCGTAGTTCTCATTTCCAGTTCAAGAGTTGTTAGAATAGGTTAAATTTCAAAAAACACCATGGTATCCGGATTTTTTCTGCACATTGCCTGCAGCTCCTCTTTTCCCCTGTGTTTGTGAGCTCTCTGTTTTAGCTCCAGAGTGAGACATCTCACTTCTGTTCGTCTTTGTTGGGAGTTGCACATGCGCATGTACCTGGTAAGGACTACTACCATCAGGAGCGAGTAAGAGATCCTGACAGTACCTAGGTAAGGACTACTAGCCAGTCAGAAGCAGAGTATGGAGGGCCCTGACTACCTAGGTAAGGATCTTACCTAGCCAGTCAGGGAGCAGAGTATGAGGCCCTGACAGTACCTAGTAAGGAATACTGTCCATTCAGGAGCATAGTATGCGGGTCCTGACAGTACCTAGGTAAGGACTACACCAGTCAAAGCAGAGTATGAGGGCCCTGACAGTACCTAGGTAAGAACTACTAGCCAGTCAGACGCAGAGTATGAGGGCCCTGACAGTACCTATGAAGACTACTAGCCAGTCAGCATAGTATGAGGGGTCCCTGACATTATCCTAGGTAAGACTACTAGCCATCAGAAGCATAGTATATGGGCCCTGAACAGTACCTAGTAAGGACTACTAGCCATCAGAGCAGAGTATGAGTCCTGACAGTACCTAGTTAAGGACTACCTACCAGTCAGAGCAGAGTAAAGACCCTGACAGTACCTAGGTAAGGACTACTAGCCAGTCAGAGCAGATATAGGGCCTGACATACCTAGGTAAGGACTCTAGCCATTCAGGAGCGAGTAGAGGCCCTACAGTACCTAGGTAAGGACGTACTACGCCTCAGGATCAGAGTATGAGGGCCCTGACAGTAACCTAGGTAAGGACTACTAGCCAGTCAGGAGCAGAGTATGAGGGCCCTGCAGTACCTAGGTAGGACTACTATCCAGTCAGGAGCTAGTATGAGGGCCCCTGACAGTACCTAGGTAAGGACTACTAGCCGTCAGGAGCAGAGTATGAGGTCCTGCAGTACCTAGGTAGACTACTAGCCAGTCAGGAGCAGAGTATAGGTCCTGACAGTACCTAGGTAAGGACTACATAGCCATCAGGAGCAGAGTATGAGGGCCCTGACAGTACATAGGTAAGGCTAGCCAGTCGAGAGCAGTTCTGGAGGGGCCTGACAGTACCTATGAAATACTGCCCATCTATATGCCTAGAAACCAGTAAGATACTAGCCATTCAGACAAGTAATGAGGGCCCCTGACAGTATGCTGACTGGAATTGTCAAATTTTAACTCGATCTTATTGCAAAGATTCAGTATTTCTCCTGTCTAAAATTGGATAAACCCAAAATTCATGATAGAGATTGTACTTCAAGAGCGTTGGTGGAATCAATCATGTTATTTTTGGGAATTAAAAAGACTTGATAGGACACTTGATACAACAGGGGTTGATCTGAATCTGGACCCTCTTCATGTTTTTCTAATGACTCGATCTAAATCTCTCCGTGGTCTCACCTGCCAGTTCCAGATGTTTTCATAGCCGTCTCTGTCCTTATGCTCCCTTGTATTAAACCATCCAAACCAACATCATATTTCCAGTTTGGCAGGAGAATCCGTTATGAAACAAATGCGCGGCAGCGACAGTGTTGAGGCTGAGACGGAGACGAGAGCCCGGAGGTATTTCAGAGACTTCTGTTTCCCTTCCATGAGTTTCTCTGGTCCCTCCTTCCCGTCCCCTCGGTCGGTTCTGTTGAAAACTAAACCCGGTCCCACGGCGTCTACCTCTCTCACCACTGCATGGTTTCCTGTTGTCCAGCTCCTCTCCCAATGAATGGCAACCTCTTGCACAATGGTGCTGCCTTCACTGAACCCTGGAAAACAGAGTTACAGAAATGTTGTTGCACTGCGCCTGAGTACTTCTCTTTTTCCCAATGCTGTCATTCTTTAGCTTTTGACCATTTTATGTAACATGATCAAGAAATGTGTATTAAACATGATACTCACATCGTTTTTTTCCCCCTGACTTAGAAAATTATCAAACTAAAAAAAGTCAGAATGATTATTGTTTTATGAATTACTTGTACAAAATACCCCTTAAGATAAAATAATGTAATATATCTTTAGTATTATATGGATTTCAAGCAAGCACACACACAATCTGCTGCAAATATGAACAATTATAAATAACCATTTACATTCTAAATATATATCAATTTTCTTTAAATATACTGTATATACGGTGAATTTATTTTTTATTTTTGAATTCATCTTGATATACCTTAGTTTTCACTGAAGCGTATTTCAATGAATTTAAAATAAATGAATTTTATTAATTTATTATATAGGAATTTATTAGATTAATTTTGAATTTTATTAGATGAATTTAAGTAAAACAACACACAATCATCTTGTGGTTGTGCATGAATCAAAGAACTACTATACAAACGCTTTGAAAAATCTAATTTAAATGTAGTTAAAGTGAGTCTAGTTGCTCCTGCTGTGTTTCTCCCTCTGTCGTGACTGCTGCCTTCCTCTGGCTTCACCACTGCACAATGTTAAAATCGGATTAAAATCTAAACCTAGTTAAAGTGAGTCTGACTTTAAATGTAACCTAGTTAAGTAGTCTGAATTTAAATGTAACCTAGTTAAAGTGAGTCTGAATTTTAATCTAAAACCTAGTTAAGGTGATCTGATTTAAATGTAACCTTGTTGAAGTGATCTGAATTTAAATCTAAACCTAGTTAAAGTGAGTCTATTAAATGTAGACCTAGTTAAAGTGAGTCTGATTTAAATGTAGACCTCTTTTGAAGTGAGTCTAATTAAATTAGACCTATTAAAGTGAGTCTGAATTTAAATGTAGACCTAGTTAAAGTGAGTCTGAATTAAGTCTAAAACTCTAGTTGAAGTGAGTCTGAATTTAAATCTAAAACCTAGTTTAAAGTGAGTTCTGAATTTAAATGTAGACCTAGTTAAAGTGAGTCGAATTTATAGACCTAGTTGAAGTGATCTGAATTTAAATCTAAAACCTAGTTAAAGTGAGTCTGAATTTAAATGTAACCTTTTGAAGTGAGTCTAATTTAAATAGACCTAGTTAAATTGAGTCTGATTTAAATGTAGACCTAGTTGAAGTGAGTCTGAATTTAAATGAGACCTAGTTAAAGTGGTCTGAATTTAAATGTGACCTAGTTTAAGTGATCCTGAATTTAAATCTAAAACCTAGTTGTGAGTCTGAATTTAATGTACACCTCAGTTTAGTGAGTCTGAATTTAATGTAGACCTAGTTGAAGTGAGTCTGACTTTCAAATGTAGACCTAGTTAAGTGAGTCGAATTTAAATGTAGACCTAATTTTAAAGGAGTCTGAATTTAAATGTAGACCTACTTAAGTTAGTCTGAATTTAAATGTAGACCTATTGAAAGAGTCTGAATTTAAATGTAGACCTAGTTAGTGAGTGCTGAATTTAAATGTAGACCTAGTTGAAGTGATCGACTTTAAGTAACCTGTAGGGTCTGAATTTAAATGTAGACCTAGTTAAGAGTGAATTTTAATGAGACTAGTTGAAGTAGTCTGAATTTATGTAACCTAGTTAAAGTGATCTGAATTTAAATGTAGACCTAGTTAAAGTGAGTCTGAATTTAAATGTAGACCTATTAAAGTGAGTCTGAATTTAAATTTAACCTAGTTAAAGATGAGTCGAATTTAAATGTAGACCTAGTTGAAGTGAGTCGAATTAAATGTAGAACCTAGTTGAAGTGAGTCTGAATTTAATGTAGACCTGTTAAAGTGATGTCGATGAATTAAACCTAGTTTAAGTCAATTAATGTAACCTATTTAAAGTGAGTCCTGAATTTAAATGTAGACCTGTGAAGTGAGTCGGATTTAAATGTAACCTAGTTGAAGTGGTCTGAATTTAAATGTTACCCTAGTTGAAGTGAGTCTGAATTTAAATAGACCTAGTTAAAGTGAGTCCGATTAAATGTAGACCTAGTTGAGTGAGTCGAATTTAAATGTAGACCTAGTCTAAAGTGAGTCTAAATTTAAATGTAGACCTAGTTGAAGTGAGTCTGAATTTAATAGACCTAGTTAAAGTGAGTCTGAATTTAAATGTAACCTAGTTAAAGTGAGTGCTGAATTTAAATGTAACCTAGTTAAAGTGGTCAATTTACATGTAGACCTATTGAAATGAGTCTGAATTTAAAATGTAGACCTATTGAAGTGAGTCTGAATTTAAATGACCTAGTTAAAGTGAGTCTGAATTTAAATGTATACCTATTTAAAGTGAGTGCGGAATTAAATGTCACTAGTTGAGTGAGTCCCCCCTGAATTTAATGTAGACCTAGTTAAAGTGGTCTAAATTTTTTAAAAACATGTAGAGCTATTGAGGACTATTAAGTGAGATTCTAAGTGATCTATTAAATGTAGACCTGTTAAGTGAGTCTGAATTTAATGTAGACCTAGTTGAAAGTGATCTAACTTAAATAGACCTATTTGAAGTGAGTCTGAATTAAATGAGACCTAGTTAAAGTAGACGTCTGAAATGTTAAATGTAACCTAGTTAATGAGTTGATTTATGACCTGTTTAACTTTCTAATAGTAGACTAGTTAAAGTGAGTTCCTGATTTAAATGTAGACCTAGTTGAAGTAAGTCCTGAATTTAAATGTAGACCTATTCCCTCCGTGTCTCCCCTCCTCCTCTCATCACTCACCATCACCCAGACCGTATCATGAAATGAAACAGATGAGATGATGATGAAGAGACTTAACCGTACCCCTACATCTCCACGTGTGATTCACTGGTTATGTTTGGCCCTGTCCTCTTTGTTTGGGTGTTGTTTGTTATCACCGAGGGTAGACAGTATGTTCTTTTTATAGACGTTCATATTTGTACGCTGGGTCCTCTTTAAATACTTTCTCGGCTTTTTTAACCGGTTGTGTTTCTTCCCGCAACCGTGAAAAAAAGTCCACTATTATCACTTTTTATGACTTGTTTTGGTCCACTTTCCATGTTGTGGGTGCTTTTTTTCTGTTTTGTTCCGAAGTTATTTGATATTGTCTAATGTTGACTTTCTCGGCTTTATTTCGAAGACCCGTCGGTGATGACAAAAGGAAAGTGGTCACTTTGACCCGAGGAACAACACCGAGGTGTTAACCCATAGAGAATCTACTCTACCTTTAACCTAGTTTAACCCAATTTTAATCAGTGTGTCTTTTCAACTGGAGTTATTCAGTGAATGTTAAATACATCTTTGGTGGTAAGAACCTAATACGAATGGACGATTACATTGAACATGCTGCAAGCTTTGTTACACAACATGCTCAGTCTTTTGAAGCGTATATCTGTCTAACCCCACCCCCACTACCCTGCCAAAAAGCCACCTCTGTAAGGTGTGTTAACATGTCCTGTCACATGACCTCCTTAAAACCTCCACTGGTTCCCGCTATTGTCCCTGTAAAATGCACCCGGAGCTCTTCCCTTTTTTTATTTATTTTCTACATGTATCCACAGCAAATCTTCCTCTTTCTCTCCCTTCAAGGTTCGTTGCTAGGCAACCCATCCAGCTGTTTGCATCACCCTGGTTGTCTCCTGTTCTCCTTCACGCATCTTCCTTTGTCCGCCCCCCCCCCCCCCTTCCCCCCACCCAATCCATTACAGTTGCGTCTCTCCATCTATGTCCCCACCCCCTTCCCCCCACAGGTGGAGTATCTGGACCCTCGGCCGGCGGCCCCCCCCTGCAGCTGAGAGTGCTGCAACCAGAACAACATGCGCCACCCTGGCCTGGAAGTTGCTGCACCCCCCACCATGCCCCAGGGTGCGAGGCTACATTCCTGGGCTGGACGACGGCCACTGAGGACAGTAACAGTTGGGTGACTCGGAAACACCACACACACACACACCACAAACACCACACACACACACAACACACACCACACCACACACACACACACACACCACACCACCGGTTTAAATGAAATGGTGTAAACCTAATGTGACGTAATGTTCCAAATGCAGTAAATGTCTTTGTTCTGTATAGCTCGTCTTTCGTTTTTTATTTCACTATTAATTATGCCACATGCCTGCTCACTCGTCTAAAACCAGATGATATTTTGGGTTTGGTGTGTGTGTGTGTGTGTGTTTGTGTGTGTGTGTCTGTTTGGTGTGTGCGTAAACAGCATTTTTAATTATTTTTGGGCATTTCGTCTTTATTTATATAGGACAGCTGAACTTATAGGAGAGAAAAGGAATGTACATGCAGCAAAGGGCTGCGGTCGGAGTCAAATAGAGTAAACCTCTATTTATATCTTTATGGCGCCCTTCTCTACCACGTGCACTAACCAGCGCCCTAACCCGCATTTAAAGGTGTAGTCTAATATCCTTTAGTCAATGTACGCGTTTTAGGTGTTTAAGTAGCAAACAGACATGTACAGTGTCCCCCCGCTTTAGAAAGTTACACCCCAGGCTAAAGAGAAAAAAAAACCATCTTTTGGAAATTGTATCTTGACGCCTTAATTCAAAAATGGTGGTGAAAATCCAACCTGTTAAGGGACCCCAATATTCGTTATGATGGTAATACATTGTATAAATAAATGTTCTTTTGCATGTTTTTTCTTGTTTTTCTTTTTACAATGTTCGTGTTTTTTGTTCCTTTTTCAATGCAACTTTATCATGGGGGGTGTAACTTCCTCTAGCCACTGTACATGCACTTAATCTGCGACTACGCTAACTGAAAATTTGTGTGGGGGTGTGTGTGTGTCCTAGGAGGTGTAACAATGTGGGTACAAGGATCCTGTGTGACGGTGAACGGACTTCATTTTGTCAACAGCTCCGTACACGCCAAGGGGTGGGCCTACAACGCCGTCGGTGGTGGTGCCCTACAGCTAAGACCTGTGGTGCTCAAGACCTCTGACGGTGGTAGGGGGGGGGTCTGTCTCTCCCTTTTTTAATAAATG
>NC_045750.1:456376-456988 GCF_008692095.1 Etheostoma spectabile | reverse complement strand
CAAAAACAAACAAGTAAACACACAAGAAAAACAGGTAAACAATAGACAATGTGCAGAAGGTAGACTGAAGCAAAGTAAAGTAAGGTAAAGTAAAGTGGCGTCACATGAGGTATTGTAAAGTAAAGTGCAGTTGCCATAGTACAAGAAAACAATATTGCAGTGTTGTAAGTGACGCTAAAATTAAGTTGAATATTTAATTAAAGTGATAATCCGAAAGCAGGTAACCATAATATAAGTCATGCTGCATATAAGTTATGCAGTAAGTAATATAAGTTATGTTGCACTTCAAATTCCATGCAAGGCTTCGTCTGCTTAATGAGATGCTATACAGCACGTATTTAAAATGCAGTGTGCTCCAATACGGATATTACAAAGATTTGGCCCTGCTTGAGTCGTACTGGAAGGAGACTTTGTCTAATTTGAGCTCCAGTCAAGCGAATCCGAGTGTAAGTAGCAGAGAGGCTTTGGTCGTCTCCTTTGTTCTTTCAAGTGCTCGTATTCTGCTCATTTCCAGGTTCAGAGGTTATGTGAGAATAGGTTAAATTTTCAAAAAACACCATGTATCCAGGATTTTTCTGCACATTGCTGCAGCTCCTCTTTTCCCCCTGTGTG
>NC_045750.1:456297-456366 GCF_008692095.1 Etheostoma spectabile | reverse complement strand
TGTTTTAGCTCCAGAGTGAGACATCTCACTTCTGTTCAGTCTTTGTTGGGAGTTGCACATGCTCAGTAC
>NC_045750.1:456135-456287 GCF_008692095.1 Etheostoma spectabile | reverse complement strand
GCAGAGTATGAGGGCCCTGACAGTATGCTGACTGGAATATGTCAACTTTTACTCGATCTTATTGCAAAAGTACTTCAAGTATTTCTCCATATGCTATAAAATTGAATAAGACCCAAAATTAATGAAAGTAGAGATGTGTACTTGGCAAAGAG
>NC_045750.1:454846-456125 GCF_008692095.1 Etheostoma spectabile | reverse complement strand
GGGTGGAATCAATCATGTTATTTTGGGGAATTAAAAAGAACATTGATATAGGACAACTTGAGGACAACATGAGGGTTGAGTGAATCTGGACCTCTTGTCATGTTTCTAATGATCTCGATCTAAATCTCTCCGCTGGTCTCACTGCCAGTTCCAGATGTTTTCATAAGCCGTCTTCTGTCCTTATGCTCCCTTGTATTAAACCATCCAAACCAACATCATATTTCCAGATGTGCAGGAGAATCCGTTATTGAAACAAATGCAGGCGGCAGCGAGCAGTGGTGAGGCTGAGACGGAGACAGAGAGCCCCGGAGGTATTTCAGAGACTTCTGTTTCCCTTCCATGAGTTTCTCTGGTCCCTCCTTCCCGTCCCCTCTGGTCCGGTTCTGGTTGTAAACCCGGTCCCACGGCGTCTACCTGCTCTCACCACTGCATGGTTTCTGTTGTCCAGCTCCTCTCCAATGAATGGCACCTCTGCACAATGGTGCTGCCTTCACTGAACCCTGGAAAACAGAGTTACAGAAATGTGTTGCCATGCTGCCTGAAGTACTTCTCTGTTTCCCAATGCGTGTCAATTCTTTAGCTTTTGACCATTTTATGTAAACATGATCAGAGGAAATGTGTATTAAACATGATCCTCACATCGTTTTTTCCCCCTGACTTAGAAAATATATCAAACTAAAAAAAGTCAGAATGATTATTGTTTATGAATTATTGTACAAAATATCCCCTTAAGATACAAATAATGTAATATATCTTTAGTATTATATGGATTTCAAGCATAGCATACACACACAATCTGCTGCAAATATGAATACAAATTATAAAATAACATTTACATTCTAAATATATATCAATTTTCTTTAAATATACTGTATATACAGGTGAATTTATTTTTTATTTTGAATTCATCTTGATATACTCTTAGTTTTAACTGAGAGTATTTCAATGAATTTAAAATAAAATGAATTTATTAGATTTATTTATTAGAGGAATTTAATTAGATTAATTTTGAATTTTATTAGATGAATTTAAAGTAAAAACACAACACAATCATCTTGTGGTTGTGCATGAATCAAAGAACTACTTATACAAACGCTTTGAAAAATCTAAATTTAAATGTAGTTAAAGTGAGTCTAGGTTGCTCCTGCTGTGTTTCTCCCTCTGTCGTGACTGCTGCCTTTCCTCTGTGTCTTCACTACTGCAAATGTGTTAAAAATCGGAATTAAAATCTAAAACCTAGTTAAAGTGAGTCTGACTTTAAATGTAGACCTAGTTAAAG
>NC_045750.1:447577-454836 GCF_008692095.1 Etheostoma spectabile | reverse complement strand
TGAATTTAAATGTAGACCTAGTTAAAGTGAGTCTGAATTTTAATCTAAAACCTAGTTAAAGTGAGTCTGAATTTAAATGTAGACCTTGTTGAAGTGAGTCTGAATTTAAATCTAAAACCTAGTTAAAGTGAGTCTGAATTTAAATGTAGACCTAGTTAAAGTGAGTCTGAATTTAAATGTAGACCTATTTGAAGTGTTCTGAATTTAAATGGATAAGCCTAGTTAAGTGAGTCTGAATTTAAGTCTAAAAACCTAGTTGAAGTGAGTCTGAATTTAAATCTAGAACCTAGTTAAAGTGAGTCTGAATTTAAATGTAGACCTGTTAAAGTAGTCTATTAAAATGTAGACCTAGTTGAAGTAGTCTGAATTTCAATGTTAAAACCTAGTTAAAGTGAGTCTGAATTTAAATGTACCTAGTTGAAGTGAGTCTAAATTTAAATTAAGACCTAGTTAAAGTGAGTCTGAATTAAATGTAGACCTAGTTGAAGTGAGTCTGATTTAAATGTAGACCTAGTTAAAGTGAGTCTGAATTTAAATGTAGACCAGTTTTAAGTGAGTCTGAATTTAATTAAACCTAGTTGTGATGATTTAAATGTAGCCCTAGTTAAAGTGAGTCTGAATTTAAATGTAGACCTAGTTGAGTGAGTCTGACTTAAATGTAGACCTAGTTAAGTGAGCTGATTTAAATGTAGACCTATTTAAAGTGAGTCTGAATTTAAATGTAGACCAGTTAAGTGATCCTGAATTTAAATGTAGACCTAGTTAAGAGTCTGAATTTAATGTAGACCTAGTTAAGTGTAGTCTGAATTTAAATGAGACCGTTAAGTGAGTCTGAATTTAAATGTAGACCTAGTTGAAGTGAGTCTGAATTTAAATGTAGACCTAGTTAAAGTGAGTCTGAATTTAAATGTAGACCTAGTTGAAGTGAGTCTGAATTTAAATGTAGACCTAGTTAAAGTGAGTCTGAATTTAAATGTAGACCTAGTTAAAGTGAGTCTGAATTTAAATGTAGACCTAGTTAAGTGAGTCTGAATTTAAATGTAGACCTAGTTAAAGTGAGTCTGAATTTAAATGTAGACCTAGTTGAAGTGAGTCTGAATTTAAATGTAGACCTAGTTGAAGTGAGTCTGAATTTAAATGTAGACCTAGTTAAAGTGAGTCTGAATTTAAATGTAGACCTAGTTTAAGTGAGTCTGAATTTAAATGTAGACCTAGTTAAAGTGAGTCTGAATTTAAATGTAGACCTAGTTGAAGTGAGTCTGAATTTAAATGTAGACCTAGTTGAAGTGAGTCTGAATTTAAATGTAGACCTAGTTGAAGTGAGTCTGAATTTAAATAGACCTAGTTAAAGTGAGTCTGAATTTAAATGTAGACCTAGTTGAAGTGAGTCTGAATTTAAATGTAGACCTAGTTAAAGTGAGTCTAAATTTAAATGTAGACCTAGTTGAAGTGAGTCTGAATTTAAATAGACCTAGTTAAAGTGAGTCTGAATTTAAATGTAGACCTAGTTAAAGTGAGTCTGAATTTAAATGTAGACCTAGTTAAAGTGAGTCTGAATTTAAATGTAGACCTAGTTGAAATGAGTCTGAATTTAAATGTAGACCTAGTTGAAGTGAGTCTGAATTTAAATAGACCTAGTTAAAGTGAGTCTGAATTTAAATGTAGACCTAGTTAAAGTGAGTCTGAATTTAAATGTAGACCTAGTTGAAGTGAGTCTGAATTTAAAGTAGACTAGTAAAGTGAGTTCTAAATTTAAATGTTAGAGCTAGTTGAAGTGATTCTGAATTTAAATAGACCTAGTGTAAAGTGATCTCTGAATTTAATGTAGACCTAGTTAAAGTGAGTCTAAATTTAAATTAGACCTAGTTGAAGTGAGTCTGAATTTAAATAGTACCTATAAGTGATAAGTGAGTCTGAATTTAAATGTAGACCTAGTTAAAGTGAGTCTGAATTTAAATGTAGACCTAGTTAAAGTGAGTCTGAATTTAAATGTAGACCTAGTTGAAGTGAGTCTGAATTTAAATGTAGACCTATTTCCTCCGTGTCTCCTCCTCCTCCTCTTCATCACTCACATCACACACCGATAATGAAATGAAACAGATGAGATGATGGATGAAGAAGACTTAACTACCCCGACATCTCCACGTGTGTGTTCACTGGTTATTTTGGCCTCTTTCCTGTTGTTTTGTTTGTTTTATCACCGAGGGTTAGACAGATATGTCTTTTTATCAGACGTTATATTTGATACGCTGGTTCCTACGTTAAAATACGTTTCTCGGCTTTTTTAACCCGTGTGTTGTCTTCCCGTCAACCGTGAAAAAAAGTCAACACTATTATCACTTTTTATGACTTGTTTTGGTCACTTTTCCAATGTTGTGGGTGCTTTTTTTCTGTTTTTTCCGAAGTTATTTGATATTTCTAATGTTGACATGTTCGGCTTATTTCGAAGACCCGTCATTTGTGATGACAAAAAGGAAAATGGGTCAAATTTGACCCGAGGACAACACGAGGGTTAACCATAAGAGAATCCTACTCTACCTTTAACTAGTTTAACCAATTTTAATCAGTGTGTCTTTCAACTGGGAGTATCTCAGTGTATGTAAATACATCTTTGGGAGGTAAGAAATAAGACAAATGGCGATTACATAATGACATGCTGCAAGCTTTAGTTACACAACATGCATCAGTCTTTGAAGCGTATATCGGTCTAACCCCACGCACCACTAGCCCTGCCACCTCTGTAAGTGTTAAATGTCGTCACATGACCTCCTTAAAACCTCCACTGGTTCCCAGCTATTGTCCTGTAAATGCACCCGGAGCTCTTCCACTTTTTTATTTTTATTTTCTACATGATCCACAGCAAAATCTCCTCTTTCTCTCCCTTCAGTTTGTTGATAGGCAACCCAGCCAGCTGTTTGCATCACCCTGTTTGTCTTCCTGTTCTCTTCATCCATCTTCCCTTTGTCCGCCCCGACCCAACTTCCCCTTCCCCCACTCCAATTACAATTACAATTGGTCTCATCACATATGTCCCCCCCCCTCCCCCACAGTGGAGTCTGGACCTCGGGCCGGCGGCCCCCCTGCAGCTGGAGAAGTGCTGCACCCAGGAAACAGCGCCACCCTGGCCTGGAAGGTGGCTGCACCCCCCACCACCCCATCGAGGGGGACATCCTGGAGCTGGACGACGGCAACGGAGGACAGTACAGGGTGGTGGACTCGGAAACACACACACACACACACACACACACACACACACACACACACACACACACCGAGTTATAATGAAATGGGTGTAAAACACTAATGTGACAGTAATGTATTCCAAAATGCAGTAAATGTCTTTTCTGTAGCTCGTCTTTCGTTTTTATTTCATCATTAATTATCCACATGCTGCTCAACTCGGTCTAAAACCAGATGATAGTTTGTGTGTGTGTGTGTGTGTGTGTGTGTGTGTGTGTGTGTCTGTTTGTGTGTGCGTAAACATGCATTTTAGATTATTTTTGGGCATTTCAGGCCTTTATTTATATAGGACAGCTTAGACTTAATAGGGGAGAGAGAAGGGGAATGACATGCAGCAAAGGGCTGCAGGTCGGAGTCAAATAGAGTAAACCTCTATTTATATATTTATGGGCGCCCGCTCTACCAAGTGAACTAACCAGGCGCCCTAAACACGCATTTTAAATGTGTGAGTCTATATAATCCTTTAGTCCATGTACGCGTTTTATGTGTTTAAGTAGCAAACAGACATGTACAGTGGCTTGAGAAAGTTTACACCCCCAGGCTAAAGAGGAAAAAAAAAACCATCTTTTGGAAATTGATCTTGACGCCTTAATTCAAAAAATGTGGGAAAATCCAACCTGTTAAGGACACCAATATTCTTTATGAATGGATAATACATTGTAAATAAATAAATGTTCTTTTTCAATGTTTTTTCTTGTTTGTTCTTTTACAATGTTCTGGTTTTTTGTTCCTTTTTCAATCAACTTTAGCATGGGGGGTGTAAACTTCCTCTAGCCACTGTACATGCACTTAATCTGCGACTACGCTACTGAAATGTGTGTGTGTGTGTGTGTGTCCGTAGGAGGTGTATGTGGGGAAGGAGACGGTGTGCACGGTGGACGGACTTCATTTCAACAGCTCGTACAACGCCAGGGTGAAGGCCTACAACGCCGTCGGTGTGGGGCCCTACAGCAAGACCGTGGTGCTCAAGACCTCTGACGGTGGGTAGGGGGGGTCTGTCTCTCCTTTTTAATAATGTCCTCTGGTGGTCTTTGGTCTCGGCTTTTTATTTTTTCTCAACAGTGCAGTTTTGTTTGTGATAATCTTCATAAAACAGGTCTCATGACACATGAATTTGTGCCATGTAAGGTTGATGAGATAAGAGATTAGGAGATGAATCTGGAGGTTTTTTTTTTAAGGTAAAGGTAGAAGAATAAGAATGAGAATGGAGAATGAGAGAATAGACAATATAGGAAAGGAGGAGAAAGGAGAATAGTGGTGTGTTGAAGGAAGGAAGGAAAGGAAGGGAGACAGAGGGAAAGGAAAGGAGATTAAGGCAAATGGAATGAAAACGAGAATAGCAAAAGAAAGGGAATACATGGAAAAGGAGGGCAAAACAAGAAAAGGAAATGAGGGAGGAATAAGGGAAAAGAGAGAATGGGCAAGGAAAGAAAGGGAGAGAAAATAGAAGGAGAAGGGGGTAAAGGAAAGGAAGGAAAAGAGAGAATATAATGGTGAGGAGTAGAGAAAGGGAGGGATATGAAAGGACAGAAAGGAGGGCATAAGGAAAGAGGGGAAAAGAAAAAAGGGATTGGACAAAGGAAGAAAGGAATGGAAAAGAAACATTATAGCAAAGGGATGAGAAAAAATAGAAAAAGAGGACAATTAGGGAATGGAAAACTAGGAAGGGGAAGGATGAGAAGGAAAGGAAAATGGAGAATAGGTAAGAAGAGAAAATAAAGGAAGAGAAAGGACTCATAGAAATGAAGAGGAAAGAAAAGATCTTCCATTCCCACAGTGAGATGAGGGAGGAAGAGTCTCACGTTGCCAACCACACCACCACTGAGCGGCCTGTTTTCTGACTGATAACTCTTCATCCCTCTCGCCCTCCTTCCTCTTTTTTCTCTCTGTCATCTTTCTCTCTTAGCCAGCTCGCCTCTTTTTTCTCCTCTCCCCCCTCGTCGACTCCTCTCTCTCTTTCCTCGAGGTCTGTAGCTTCCTGTAGCCACACAGAGAGAGAGAGAGAGAGAGAAAGAGAAGAAATTATGGGCTGTGACTCATAGCACGAGAATAAAACAGCAGTAGATAGAGGCTGTGGCTGCATAACAAACACTGTGTGTGTGTGTGTGTGTGTGTGTGTGTGTGTGTGTGTGTGTGGTGTGTGTGTGTGTGTGTGTGTGTGTGTGATTAGATGTATATTAAATAATGTATATTATATTATATATGAGTATAAAACAGCACTGATGTTGATGTAGATTTCTAAAATGTATGGCATAATTATTTTTGTGTATATTTCACTACTTAGACTTAGACTTAGACTTCTCTTTATGATCCTTTTGGGATGACTCCCGCAAGGAAATTGAAAATTCCAGCACCAGTTTTAGCAAGAAAAAACAAATTAAAAAAAGATAAAAAAAGAAAAGAAAAGACAGTATAAAGACAACAAAATAACAATAATGATAATAACAACAATAAGAACATTTGTCAAATAAAACAAACAAAAAAGACCATAAATGTTATTAAAGTGTCAGTGTTGAGTCCAGTATTGAAGTGATAAAGTGATAAAGTGGACTAGGTGTGCGTTGATGTATGTTTATGGTTACTGTGTGTATGTATGTATGTGTACTGTGTATGCATGTATGTATATATGTATGTTATATGTATATATGTATGTATGTATTTGTATTGGTCCTGCCTATTTCCTCTCCCCCTAGGGGAGTTGTATAGTCTGATGGCATGAGGGACAAAGGAGTCCTTGAGTCTGTTGGTCGGCACTTGGGAAGGAGCAGCCTTCCACTGAACCGGCTCCTCTGGGTGTGATGACGGTGTGCAGGGGGTGGCTGGCATTTCAGTAATGCCAGGTTTGTCCAATGTCCTCCTCTCTGCCACCGTCACCAGTGAGTCAGCTTCATGCCGAACACAGAGCCGGCCCGCCTGATCAGTTTGTCCAGCCTGTGGGTGTCCTTCTGATATGCTGCCCCCCCAGCACACCACAGTGTAGAAGAGGACACTGGGACCACAAGACTGTAGAACATCCACAGCAGTTTGCTGCAGATGTTAAAGGAGCGAGCTCCTCAGGAAGTACAGCCGGTCTGTGTCTTCCGTACAGGTGGCTGCTGGTGTTGTCCAGTCCAGTTTGTGCCAGCACAGCCCGAGGTATTTGTATGATTGGACTGCCTCCACTCAACTCCTCATGCATCACTATGCATCACTTATCAGTGATGAAGCATTTCTGTCGTCAAGCGAGATAATGGGTAATGCACTCTGTGTGTGTGTGTGTGTGTGTGTGTGTGTGTGTGTGTGTGTGTGTGTGTGTGTGGCTAGTAGAATCAACTGTTTCTTGAGGCTTTGGTTGATTTGTCCTTTTGTCATAATTTCACTCATTTTAACATTTGAATGTTTCTTTTTATATATACATACATCTTCTCTTCGGTTCTTAATATTATATTTCATTATTATAATATTACATTAGACGTCAAAACAGGGAGTTAAAATTGTTATAAAGAGAAACTGAGCAGATTGTTTTGGATTAGCATCATCAACATGATGCAAAGCTGGTAAAATGACGTCATTGTACGCTTCGGTAAACAAAGGTGTGCAACGTGTTGGTGAGGGTCCGTTTTGGGAGATTTGTGTCTGAATGGCGGCACAGACTTCCAGAACATCTTATTCTGTATTTCTTAGTAACACTCTGTTGAAAAGATGCAGATGTGGCATCCTGACCGACTGCTGTGTCCTTCCCACAGTGGCCTGGTTCACCTTTGACCCCACCACGGCGCACCGGGACATCGTTCTGACCAATGAAAACCAGACCGTGTCCTGCAGCAGCTACGACGACCGCGTGGTGCTGGGAACGGCCGCATTCTCCAAGGTAAGTTGTGTTTTCTTGATTTTTACACATAGGTTTATTTCTCATATAAGATACAATACAACGTCTGTGTCAGTTCACACACAAAAATATATTTTGCGTTTCCTATACCTATGTCCCTGTATTTTAACATAGGGGGGTGTATAGCTTATGCCCCTGTATTTTAACATAG
>NC_045750.1:442577-445077 GCF_008692095.1 Etheostoma spectabile | reverse complement strand
CTGTTTGTCCCTTCCAGGCGACGCTACTGACCGGCCTGGTGGTGCCAAAGAACACCAACCAGTAGGAGCCCTTCCTTCCTCCGAGCGGCCCCTGGATACACACCATCGATGTCATTGGCCGTCCACGTGGACCTTTACCCGTCTCCCATCCTCCCCGAGGTGCCCTGTGTTTCGAATACACCTCGATGTGAATCCCTGCTCTGTAATTTGCGACGAAGGAATAAATTCTGGCTGATAATTGTCTATAAACACAAGGATTGGCGCGTGTGGACGTCCCAACAGAGATGCCTAAAGTTCCTGTGGATTGCCACACTTGTTCATATCCCAGTTTTTTGGCCTGTGAACTTCAGGATACTAACGTGATTAATGTTCCTGCTCCAGCGTGTACCATCCGGAGATTTTACCAAAAAAGGAAACTTACAGCCTGAAAGTTCAACTCGAGGCCGGAGACTGAACTAATCGACCGTCTCACTCCGACAGAATCGATGGAGATTCCCACACTGTGCAGCAAATCAATCATCAACTGTCATACTTGTCTCTATTTGAGATTTTCAGATCGGAAAACAACATCACATTTGGTTTCCACAACAACAAGGTGATCTCAGGAGGCGCGGGGAAAAACGATTCAGCAGTGCTTGTCGTTGCTTTGCGTCTCTCTCAGGTGTCCTTACAGCTCACGAGGTAAGACTAAATGAAGAAAGGGTTTTATCAGAGCTGGATTGGCACCGTGGGATGTTTCACTCATGAATATTTAAAAGCTACACTTCTCCCCCAGTTGTGCCTCCAACAGCCCTCCCTCCCCCCCTTCTCCCTCCTCCGTTTTCCCTTCTTCTCTACTGCCTGCAAAGTGAGGTAGAGATCATTCGGTGCATTGGACTAAAGGTTCACACTCTGATGTCAGGATCGGGCCTGGTTCCATTTCATTTTGCGGTAATATGACGGATATGCAAAGCATGGGAGGGCTTTATTTTCTGATTAAGTGTGTCAATTCATTATGGTACATTTCCTGGCATGCAGTCAGTGGTGTGATGACATAACCAAACCCATGACGCCATGTTTTTATGGCTGCACCAATCAGACGTGCACGTGTGCCTCATGTTATTAGCAGTTCACAACATTCAGCCTAAAGGCTGTTTTATGCTTCTGTGGTGAATCGACGTCGCCGGACCCTAACTACACGCTGCAGCGACCCACATCTTTCACCCCCCCCCCCCCTCCCCCACGCCGACCCATTTCCTGGTTCTCCTTCTCCATAAACAACATGAAATCAAAGAGAGGGTTAACTTCTCCTGCTGCAGATGTCCAACCGTGGTCAGAAGGAACAGGGTCACTATGATCAGCCCTTAGTGATGCCTCCCTCCACAGAAGCATAACATGGCTTTTTATATTATAGTATTTGGTTAATACATATACATTTGCTGTTAAATTAGGTTGCCAAAAATACAAAACTGTGTGTAAACAGTTTGATTGAATTAATAAAAGCGAGGAAACAAGGCTGATTAACTGCCTGCAGGAGCATTTCCTGCCCTGATGTTTCCCTGCAGCCTCTCCCAGGCTCCGTCTCACCCCGTCTCACCCCGTCTCACCCCGTCTCACCCCGTCTCACCCCGTCTCACCCCGTCTCACGAGAAAAACGTTGTCACCTTGAGCGATTAAAGTTTAGAAAAAGAGATGGAACTGATCCTAAGCCTTTTTTTGTTGTTGTTTCATAAGACCCAACAGCTCCTGGAATACATCAAAAGTAGATGAGCAAAGTGCAGTCGTCTCATGGAAATTTCATTCTGTGCTCATCTCTCAGTCTCTCTGTAGAAGCTCTGTCAGGCGCCTTCAGTGTGTCGTACTGAAGGATCTCAAAAAGTCACATCAGGTAAAGGTGCGTCTGCTGTTACATGTCTCATCAGGGATCGGATCCTGCAGCCAAATCCAACCAAACCACTGTGACTACAACCACAAGATGTTGTTTTAAATGACATCACCCATGTATATTTCACCACTAATGCAGCAGAGGATGGAGAGGATTGCTTTCATCTTTATTACAATTGTAATAATCAATTGTAATAAAGATTTCAATAGATCTATTCCCTTCCTTCCGCTCTATTCCCTATGATCTGTAAGAAAGAAGTTCTGAGACACGCCTGCCATACAAGGATTGGGTTTACGTGTGAACGGAAATCCACAAACAAATGTAAATACTGATATGTGAGTTATGATTATGACGTGTGGTATTAAGCATGGATTAAGCGTCACAGAAGTTTACTAAATATCTGAAGCTGGTACTGTAAATAGTGTCCTGTATTACTGTGTTTGAGTGACGTTGAAGCCAACTGCTGCGACAGCTCGCCCTCTGCTGGCGGACGGAGGCAACAACAGGGACATTGATTCATCCTGTTTCTCGGTCTCGGACTTGTCTCGGACTCGCTAGTATTTGGACTCAGACTTGTCTCAGTCTCGGTCTCGGTCTCGGCCACTGGTCTCGCCAGATATGGCTTTTGGTCTTGAC
>NC_045750.1:434172-442567 GCF_008692095.1 Etheostoma spectabile | reverse complement strand
TGTCTTTATTATGTTGATAATAATAACATTGGAGGGAAATTGAAACCCAAAATGACTTTCTTGATGCTGTCATGCATAAGACCTTTTTTTCCTGTCCCGGACTCGGTCTCGAACCATTTTGGACTCGGTCTTGTCTTGGACTCGAACCTCTTTGAACTCGGTCTTGACTAGTCCTGGTCTTGGACTCTGCAAAGGTGGTCTAGACTACAGGCAAAACGTTTTGCCTGACGAGGTGTGAGCTTTACATTTCTGACTATAACTCAAATCATAAACTATCTCATGATATTCAAACATTTAATCAGGGACATTAATTATCAGTCATTTACATTTCTACAAGTTTTTATGAAGGTGTACAAATTATTATGATTGCAGGCAGATATTACATGTAACATACCACACCTGTGTTTTAAATTCTCAGTTCAACACACACTTTAAATACGCCAGGTGACAGACAGAAACACTAGAAATTAAAGAAGGTATCTCTTACTTTTAATACAACAGCAGGGACATTATACAATGTGTTAGCATGTTCCTTTTTTAAAGAATATATTTAATTGTAGAGCATCAGAGTAGTATAATAAGATATCTTTCAATTTTAGTATGTTTTACTTTATGCATTTATTTATTGAATGAAAGCTGTTACCTATAATGTTAAATTTATAACATTGAACAGGAAACTGCAGATACATTATGCTCCATTTAAGTCTTTGGCTTTTTGCAAAATCTACGTGGTCAAGATTGTTTTACATTTTTATTTTAATAACAATGGATCTAATGACTAAGTGTAATGTCAATCATTCGTATCACGCACCCAGAACATAATCACCATAACCTGCAGTTTGGAGCGTTTTAGCGTCTTTCAGCTCATTGTTTTGGTTTTACTGTTTGATTAACTCTTATGATCTCATATCGTTGTTTCCAGAGGCAGCAGCTAGCTGGTGAACATAGTGGAGCGTTTAGCTAAAGAGACATTATTAAACATTAAACATATTTATTAGCAGAGCTAAATGAGCTAAAGGGAGAGCACTATTTGTACTTAGATTTGTCTTTTGGCCAAAAACACAACTCAGATTTTAAGTTAATGTTGCTCCTTGTCCGGTGTGTAATAATAAGCAACTGTTTCCATATTTACTTAAAAGGTGATATTAATGTTGCCACAGCTGTTTCAGTTGTCCTCAAAGTGCCAAAAAAAGCAGTTGTTGCAGGTGCTTCTAATTATTCAGGCCATAAAATCTAAAGGAAAGAATTTAATTTGGCATTCTGTATATGATCTACCTACTGAAACTAGATTTACCATATTTCCTGCTGGACATGAAGGCAGCATTAGTCTCAAAGTCGGGATGTGAAATAGGTTCCCCCGACCCAGAAAGCAAATATCTCCCAATCCTCCAAAGGGGAAAACCTCCTGACGTCCAGACAGCCAGCTTTCACCACCAGAGGACAAAGTCCACACCCAAAGGGGACTACGCCATTACTAGGAATAGATTTTAAGGCCACGAGCAACATCCATCACATAACCAGAGGGGCTTTGTCTGGAAGTCTGGGTGATTTGGGGGTTACATGTCTGGGGGTTGTGAGGATGTCAAAATGGTGCAGAGGAAATCATGACTGGGGGGGGGGGGTGAAAGCTAAAGGTGTTAGGTGGAGGTTTAGACAGTCAGACAGCATTTTGGGTAAAATTAGGTTATCCTTTAAGGTTTTTTTTCCCTTTTGAATATCAAAACAAGCCTTTATATGGCAGAAATCACATTGAATGAGTCACAGTTAGTCCCTCTCCTGTCATATTGTAAGATTGCTTGTTTGCAGGTCCTCTACCCCTACCCCCACATGGATGTGAGATTTAATTTAACTTCAGATATGGTGCTGGGGGGAGGTGGGGGGGGCGGGAGCATGTCACTGCTTTAGCTAAAACTTAAATAATTACACAATTTGTACTCATAAAGTGATATTTAATTACATATTATTTCTTTGTGTATTGGCCCTCTTCAAGTGTTAAGTATAAACAGTAATAGCTACTCCACACAGATTGATTGCTGGGTCACACACACACACACACCACACACACCACACACCACACACACACACAACACAACACACACCCCACACACCACACACACACACCACACAACAAACACACACACACACACCACGTCCATTTGCTTACAGCTTGAAGCAATGTGCTGCAGATAAGCTTCTATATTACTCATGCTCTTATTTTGAAATGTAATAATATCACAAAAGCTGCTAAAATAAATTGGTGTGAGAAGTTGTGACCTCACCCAGCCGCACACTGCCAGATCACACCTCTTGTTTCGCCATCATCATCATCATCGATTTGTTTTCCATTTAACAAAATTAAAAGCAGTTTTTCTGTAAAATATCTGTAATGTTTACAACTCGCACACAGCTTCTTGAAGTCATGTACATAGAGTATGGGTTTATAAAAGGGAGAAAAACTACTTTCTCATTTTTAGTTTGTGTGTTTCTTCATGAAAATGTCTGCCAGGACTTTTCTTGTGTGTACATTGTTTTGTTTTTTAACTTACCCCCCCACCCCCCCCCCCCCATATGTACTGTTATGATCCCCTCCCTTCCTGCCAATATAAATGTAAATGTTTTGTACAACTCCATGGTTTGTATATGAGAAATGCATCGTAACTGCATAATTTAAAAACCTTTACAGTGGAAAACACGAGAAACGCAAATGTCTTTTTTTGTGGTTTTTCGGTCATTTATAAAAACAAAAATAAATTAACTGTGATGGAATATGATTTCACAGTCTCCAGTTTTGTGCATTGATGTCCCGCCACTGTGTGTATTCAGGGTCCATCCTGACTCAGGTCTCAGTCTGTCTCCATTAACACCGTCGTACATCTAACAGCAGACGGAGCCTTGCAGCTCTCGTCTACTTCCGCTGCAGGAGGCTGATCCACAGACAGGGTTCTGGAGACCAGTTCTTCCTCTGGTCTGCATGTGTTCTCCTATCCTGGAGGAGGTAGTCGCTCACCTGAAACCATAAACACAGACCACATTCAGTCCCCTTAAACTGCTCTAAAGTCCCAAATGAAGACCAGCAGCAGCAGTCCTGACTTTGAGAAATGTTATTTCTAAATTCCTCTTAGATCGTTAGCTAGAAGAACAATAACTCACCTACTTGTGCCTCTTGTTGCCTTTGATTTTCTGGATCTCCTTGGAGCTGAGGATCAGCATGCCGTTCTTGAAGCGGCCCACCTGACCCGAGAGGGCCGAGCCGGAGCCAGAACCAGAGCCCGAGGACACCTTTCTCTTCTTGTCCCTGGTGGAGGTGGCAGCAGAGACAAACACAGGTTTAGACCACTGAGATGTGACAAGACAGCCTGTGTAAATATCTGGTAATTACTTTTTTGTTATGGCAATTCAAAACACTAGTGCTGTGTGTTCTCTCCATTTCGTCATCCATCCATCCTCTTGTCGCTTATCCGGTATCAGGTTCGGGGGCAGCAGTCCAAGAGGGGACCCCCAACTTCCCTTTCCGAGCCCATCAACCAGCTCCGACTGGGGGATCACGAGGCGTTCCAGGCCAGGTTGGAGATATAATCCTCCACTAGCTGGTTCTTCCCCGAGGCTCCTCCAGCTGGAGTCCCCGCCCCCACCAGTCCGGTCTTCCACAGGCCTCATCCAGTCCGGACGCACTCACCTAGTCCTGGGTCTTACACGACGGCCTCCTCCCAGCCGGCGCCCCTAACGAGTGAGTCTCACTGGGCATCTCCCCGGACGTCCATACCTAGACTGGCTCTCGAGCCTACCTCACAAAACAACTAGTGCTGTGTGTTCATCATATTCGTCATCCACACATCCATCTTTGTAGCTTATCCGGGATAGGTACTCGGCGGGGCAGCAGTCTCCAGCGAATCCGCAGGGGGACCTAGTCCGGGCTTCACGGAGGCATCTCCCAGCAGGAGTCCCTTCCACATACCGGCGGTCTTAAACGAGGACTCCTCCTTCAAAACACTAGTGCTGTGTTTTTATCCATATTCCGTCCATCCATCATCCATCTTTGTTCGCTTATCCGGTATCAGGTCTCGGGGGCCAGCAGCTCCAGCAGGGGACCCAAACTTCCCTTTCCCCAGCACACAACAGCTCCGACTGGGGGATCCGAGGAGTTCCAGGCCAGGTTGGAGATATAATCCATCCACTTCGTCCTGGGTCTTCCCGAGGCTACTCCATCCGCTGGAACGTCCCTCCACCATAGTCCTGGGTCTTCCACGAGGCCTCCTCCCAGCCGGACGTCCCTCCACCTAGTCCCCGGGTATTCTTACCCGCAGGCCTATCACCAGCCGGACGTCCCTCCACTAGACCTGGGGTCTGTCCCCGAGGCCATACTACTCCCAGCATGGACGTCCTCCACCTAGTCCCTGGGTCTTAAACGAGGGCCTCCTCCCAGCTGAAATCCCTACTAGCTGGGTCTTCCACGAGGACCTCATCCCACCCTGAAATCACCTCCACTAGTCCGGGTCTTAACCGAGGCTCCTCCAGCTGGAGTACCCCCTCACTGCTAGGTTCTTCCCGAGGGCCTCCGCATGAGGCCTCCCTCCAGCTAGGCGGGTATTACCCGAGGCCAATCCTCCCAGACTGGACATCCTCACTAGTCGAGGTCTTCAACCCGAGGAGTCCTCCCAGGCTAGGACATCTCCCATAGTCCGAGTTTCCACGACGGCTCCTTCCAGCTGGACATCACTCACACCTGTCTGGGTCTTCCAATGCGGCCTCCTCCCAGCAGGCCGGACGTCCTCCAACTAGGCACCTGGGTCTTCCCCGAGGCCATCCCTCCCAGCTGGATGTCCCCACTAGTACCTGGGTTCTTAAACGAGGCCTCCTCCCAGCTGGAGTCCCTCAACCTGTGACTGGGTCTTCAGCGAGCCTCGCCCAGCTGGAACCCTCCACTAGTCAGGGTTTCAACCGAGGCGCATCACCTGGAACCTCACATAGCTGGTCTGCCACGCCTCCCACTGAGCCCTACTGCAGGTTCCCGAGGCCTTCCCCATAGAGAGTCCCTACACCTAGTACAGGTCTTCCCCGAGGCCTCCTCCAGTGGGACATCCCTACACACTAGTCCTGAGGTCTTCACCCGAGGCCTCCTCCCATTTGCATGGATCCCTCCCCCTAGTCTGAGGTTTCCCCCGACGTGCTCATCCCGTGGGAAATCCTCCACCTAGTCCGAGTCTTCCCCGAGGCCTCCTCCCAGCTGGACATCCCTCCACCTAGTCCTGGGTCTTACAGGTTGAGCCAGATGCAAAGCTCTTGGTCTACCGGTCAGTTCTGGTTCCTACCCTCACTTATGGTCATGAAGGCTGGGTCAGGACCCACAGAACCAGATCCAGGGTCCAAGCGGCCATCTTTTATGATTAGTTAATTTGTGGATGCATTCTGTGCTAAGGAACAACTTCAAGATAATAATGTTCAATACGTTTAAAAATACAGATTCAAAGACATTTCCACTATAAAAAGAAAATGTTTCATGTCTTCCAAGACAGATGTGTTAATGCACCCCTCCACTGCCCTGGAATCTGTATGTCAAATGATAGAGGGAACTGTTTACATCATAGAGGGATATGTTTGCAGGTATATTCAGAAATGTCTCTCTCACCCACCTTTGATTACTCTGCTTCTTCTTCTTCTTCTTCAGGTCCTACAGAGCAATGACACAGAATCAGAAGGAGAACAGGCATAAGAGGATTTATGTTTTTAATTACCATTGTGCTCATTTTAAATCAATTTCAAAATGTGCTAATGACTGAATGGAAATGTCCCACCCTTTTAATTTAAAATACATTTACTTATAATTTCAGTAAACCCAGAGCGGTTGAGTCTTACCGGCTGGACCTCGTCTTTTGCTTTCTGCTTCTTCTCTTTGATCTGCTGCTGCAGCATCTTGTAGTTGACGTAGTCCTTCTTCGGAGGCTGATTTAGACGCAATAAGTAAGTTGTGAATTGGTTTTGTTGCTATTTAAATATGTACAGCACTTTTACTAAAAACAACCCATGTCCTTACTCTGGCTCCTAGCATGACAGCTCTGTCCTGCTCAAACACCCGCTGCTGCTCCTTCCTGTAGCCTGTGATCCCGAACCGATGGACCTCGAGACGAGCCTGATGTGGACACACATACAGTATGAATGCACACGCATGACAGCGATAGAGTGGGTTAAATGGACGGGAGTTAATGACTGAGTCACGAAATATTCATTACATAGCGAGGCAGAGGCAAAACGAAGCCATGAGAAGAATCAGTTTATATATCGCAATACTGAACGCTGAAAGTTATCATGTAAAAAACAACAACAAAAAACATCTATGGTCGATTGTAAACTGATCTCAGGAGATGGCGTATGTACGACACGCCAATATTAGCGTGTTATCAAGACGCATACTCGCTTTATAGCGTGTTCATCAACGTTGTTTGGCCGCCATTGACTTACATTACGATTGCACACGCGATTGCGTGTGAAGTTATGACGTAGAGAGTATGAAAGGGAGAAAATCCACATAGGGAGGTTGCCTAACCCAACTGCTGCTTTCTTCTTTTCCTAAACCCAACCGTCTCTTTCTTCTTGTCCTAAACCCAACCGTCTCTTTCTTCTTGTCCTAAACCCAACCGTCTCTTTCTTCTTGTCCTAAACCCAACCGTCTCTTTCTTCTTGTCCTAAACCCAACCGTCTCTTTCTTCTTTGCCTAAACCCAACCGTCTCTTTCTTCTTTTCCTAAACCCAACCATCTCTTTCTTCTTGTCCTAAACCCAACCGTCGCTTTCTTCTTTCCTACAACCCACATCCTCTTCTTTTTGCCTAAACCCAACCGTCTTCTTCTTTGCCTAAACCCAACCGTCTCTTTCTTCTTGTCCTAAACCCAACCGTCTTTCTTCTTTTCCTAAACCTAACCGCTGCTTTCTTCTTTTCCTAAACCCAACCGTCGCTTTCTTCTTTTCCTAAACCCAACTGCTGCTTTCTTCTTTTCCTAAACCCAACCGCTGCTTTCTTCTTTTCCTAAACCCAACCGTCTCTTTCTTCTTGTCCTAAACCCAACCGTCGCTTTCTTCTTTTCCTAAACCCAACCATCTCTTTCTTCTTTTCCTAAACCAAACCATGCTTTCTCTTTGCCTAAACCCAACCGTCTCTTTTTCTTGTCCTAAACCCAACCGTCTTTCTCTTCTACCCCACCGCTTTCTTCTTTCCCTAAACCTAACGTGCTGCTTTCTCTTTTCCTAAACCCAACCGCGGTCTCTTCTTCTTTTCTAAACCCAACCGTCTCTTTCTTCTTGTCCTAAACCCAACGTCGCTTCTCTCTTGCCTAAACCCAACCATCTCTTTCTCTTTTTCCTAAACCAACCGCTCGCTTTCTTCTTTTCCTAAACCCAACTGCTGCTTTCTTCTTTTCCTAACCCAACCGTCTCTTTCTTCTTGTCCTAAACCCAACCGTCGTTTCTTCTGTCCTAAACCAACCGTCGCTTTTGCTTTTTCAAACCCAACGCTGATTCTTTCTTCTTTTCCTAAACCACCGCTGCTTCTTCTCTTTCCTAAACCCAACCGTGCTTCTTACTTTCTAACCCAAAAACCCCACTCTTTTCTCTTTTCCTCACCCCAACCGTACTTTCTTCTTTCCTACAACCCACCTTGCTTTCTTCCTCAAATCGTCCCATAACACGCCTTATCTGCTTGTATGTATATATATATATAGATAATATAGTATATAAACAAACAAAACAAACATAAACTGTATTGGCGTGTATATTTACGCCCAGTCATGATGCCATGTTGTGAATTGTGATAAAAACGGTCACCTTTTCCAAACTGAGTTCTTCTAGCGGGTCGCTTTCCTTTGCCTCTGTTGTCTTCTGAAGGGCCTGGAAGTGAAGACGTCCCATAGCCAGAGGCAACAAAGACAAGAAGAGAGGGAACTTGAGGTTAATGGAGGATGACAAGAAGAACATCAACAGAGGAGGTGGACCAGAGGCCACACAGAAACATGGAAGAGTTACATATCACTTGTTGTAAAATGAACTGTTAAACAACGGCTTGCTTAAAGAAAACCTGTCAGTGACAACAGTGAAACACCACATTCATTAACTCAGTTCATGTTGCAATGCAGAGAGGATGTTGTCACATCTCTTGCAAACGGAAACTCCCTTCACTCCTTCCACTATCTACTCTTTCTTTGGCCAGAAATGAAAGTGTAATTGCCAGTGTTTTGCCTGTAATACAATATATAATATATGTTTTGTGTGTAGTAACAAACATAACTTCCCTTCGTGCTGTCGAGTCTGCAAATATATTTAATATAAAATAAATATGTTTATGGTCACAGGTTAATATAATTTAAATCATGCTACCTACTTTTGCTTCATTGCTCTAATTACACATT
>NC_045750.1:433491-434162 GCF_008692095.1 Etheostoma spectabile | reverse complement strand
TTAACGTCACTTACACTGCAATATTGCTTCTTGTATCATGGCAACCGCACTTAAAATACCTTTATTTGACGCCATTTTGCTTACTAGTCTACCATATAATCATTGTCTGTTGTTTACCTGTATTTCGTGTGTGTTTACTTGTTTGTGTGTTTTTGTTTTTTTGCTGTTATTGAATGAAAATGCTGCTGCTGTAATAACAAAATTTCCCCCATTGTGGGATGAATAAAGTCTAATCTAATCTAATCTAAATATATCACGAGCGACACACTATGGAAAATGCAAATGGCGCATCAATTTCTGATCATATAGATGGATACACGTTTTTTGGGGTTTTCAGTAGAAGTGGATGCAAACAGATGATCTCTCTGCAAAACAAATCTGTTGTTTTTTTTTTTAAATAATCTTTCAATTGTTTGTTATTTTTCCAACATTTCCTGGTTCCAGCTTCTCAATGATCAGGATTTCATTTGATCAAATATGTTAAATGACAATATTTGGTATTTATGATACTAAACTGAGTCTTTGAATTTTGGACATTTGGTTAAAAAAAAACAATCTATACCAATACATCACCTTGGGCTATGAGAGTTATAACGGGTGTTTTTCACTATTATATGACAATGTATAGATCAGACAATTAGTTGAGATATATATATATATATATATATATA
>NC_045750.1:427517-433481 GCF_008692095.1 Etheostoma spectabile | reverse complement strand
TATATATATATATATATAGTCTGTTATAACGGAAAAAGAACATAAGTAAACTACTTTAACGTGGATTTTCTTTAGGGCTTTGTTACATGGTAGCGGATCGGTGTATCCGTGTATAAACTCCAGTACTTCCCGATACCTGCGTTTTAGGCAGTATCGGAGGCAATACCAATACTGGTATACCGATACCGATATCAGTATTGGTACATCTCTAATCTTTACCATTAATGGGGCCGGAGAATGCGGTGAATGCACCTGAGAACAGCTCATATTGTTACCTGAATGAACCAGATTTGGCCTTCACGTCATTCATCTAAGCTGGACTTTTAGAGATGTTGTACACAGAGTGAGTTAAAGTAGTTTAGACTTACAGGCGTGATGTCAGGGGCGGGCACCTGCTTGGTCTTCGCTTTCTTTCTCGGGTCCTGAAATGTCACGACCTCCACCTGGCTCACCTGCCGGGTGGCTGGACCTGGAGAAGACAGGATACGTTAAACCAGTGAGAAAAGGAGGAGGGGAGAAATTAGTTGTAGATGATGAGGAGGCTAGAGGAGAGTTAGAAAGCTTTTTATTTTATTTTGTTTTATTGACAGCTGTGCACATGTGTATAAGTCATTAATTATTGATCAGTTTAAGTGGTAAAAGTAGCATTTTATAAGCATCAATATTTCACATTATCTGGAGACCTTTGGATTGATTTGGTGTGTGTGTGTGTGTATATATATGTAGCCATGTATGTGTGTGTGTGTGTGTGTGTGTATGTAGCTATGTGTATGTGTGTGTGTGTGTATGTGTGTGTGTGTGTGTGTGTGTGTGTGTGTGTCCTGTTAGTGTAGGTTGCTATACTTCCCACCTGTTTCCCAGTCTTTGGTTGTAGCTGCTGGTGTTCAGTGCCAACACAATCTGCTCTGTTGTCATCCTTGACTGTAGGGATCTGCTCTTCTTCGTCCTCCTCCTCCTCATCACGTCTTTTTCGTTTTTTCTTCTTCTGCGACTTCTTTTTTGATGCTGGTCCATCATCTGCATCATCAGTCAACAACATGAGCATGACTCAAACATCTAAATCTAGTCCTTGCAAACAGGATAAACTGCTCTTACCATCTTTTTATAGGAGCTGGATTAATATGATACCACCATTTGTTTCTGTAATTACACATTTATTTCATACATAGCTACACACACACACACACACACACAAACACATGTACACATGCATACATACATACATAGCTACACACACACACACACACACACACACACACATATCTACACATACACTCATACAGTACATACACACACATTTACATATAGTACATACATAGCTACAAACATACACACACACAGTTACACATTTACACACACACAGTTACACATACACACATACAGTACATACACAGCTACAAACATATACACACCACACACACACACACACAACACACACACACACACACACAGTACACACATAGCTACAAACATACACTTTAGCAATGGGGTAAGCTAGCTAACATTAACGTCAGTGCAATAATAGTTAATTTTAGCTGAGTTAAAGCCCCATAATTAATAAAACAGATACATGATTCTTGTTTTCAGTTATATCGTGCCAGCGGAGCCATAGTAAAACACACAAGACATAATCAACATGCAACACTAGCCTTTAAAGTATGCTAGTAAAGCTAACGAAGCTAGCTAGTAAAGCTAACGAAGCTAGCTAGCATCCCTTACCAAACTCATACAGTTTATCCAAAACGTGCTCGAGAAACAGACAATCTGCGTCTTCTTTTCCGGTCATTTTAAGCTAACTGTACACGCAGGATAAAAGCAAAAAACAGCTGCTAACTTATCGGCCGGATGACAACAAACTGTAAAAAAAAACACGTGGGACACCCGGGTCGTCCGAGTCCTTCCCGGCTGCCGTAGATGCGGAAATGCCACGGATGTGCCAGTTTCACGGTTTTCACGCCCATGTGAAGTTGTACAAGTGCTGTTATCGACCACAAGTATTACACCAAGAGAGACAGGGACCAGACAGACATCTCTGCACGTACAACTTCCCCGGATGCAGCGACTGAGTGTGTGTAAAGTGTGATAAAGTATGGCAGTCAACGCGTTTTATTCGGTATGTATGTTTGCTTTGCTTCTCAGGGAGCTAAGCTAACTCGGCTAGCTCTCTGCTGTAACTCAGTGATTTGACATTTGATCCAACCAGGTGAAACCCGCTGTTCTGCCGTGTTGCTGCTGCAGAAAACACGCAATTTAATAACGGAATTGGGCAGTGGAGTGATTTATCAATCGCCACTTTACATTGGTACATACCATAGACATGTGTGTGATATGATACAGTCTATGGCACATACATGTAACCGGTGTTGTAGTGATTGTGGTTCGTTGTCCAAGTGTGTACACACATTCAAGGAAGTAGACTCAAGTCTTAAATTGGGGGGGTGTCTGACAGTCTGACAGTCTTGAGCAGGGGTGTCAAACTCAAATTCACTAACGGCCACACTGGAAAATAAGAATCCCATTAAGTGCCATCATGTGAAGTTTATTGACATGCTTTTATTTAATAGCAAGTCAAATATTTCTGACTGTATTATTGCATGTCTCCTATAGCTTTCTTACTTACAGTTTGGTCAATATAAAGCCCTAAAAAGTCAGCAAAAATGTTTCCTCGCCATCTTTTAGAGTTTAGCAAATCATGAAAAACATAATTTTTTTCCAGCAACCTGTTTCACAGCCTGAATTCAAACAAACCCGGGTTCTGTGGGATTTCTCAAACTCGGCAAATCTGCCAAGTTCTGCGTTGAGTGGCTCGTGTAATAATAGTTTGAGAACAGTTTCTTGTCTTTTTAGTTTGGAGAACAACTAGGCGGGCCCAAATTTATTGTGAACCTAAATTGATATGCGGGCCAAACCAAAACTTGCAAGGGGCCGCGTTTGGCCCCCGGGCCTTGAGTTTGACACATGTGGTCTAGAGCCTGGCCACTGAGGCTTCTACATTGGGGGGGAGCAATAATATCGTATCGTGGCATAAGTATCGTGATGGTATCGTATTGCGGGGTGTTTCCTGACCCCCCCCCAGAGGGCAGGAGGCTGTGAGACTGGGACTCACAATCGGGGGTTGCATATGTCTTGGGGGGGGGGGGCAGGCAATCACCTTGGTGGCAGTATCTCAGTCTGTAGGGAGTTGGGGTTGGGAACCGGAGAGTTGCTGGTTCAAGTCCCCCATATGGACCAAAGTATGGTGGTGGACTGGTAGCTGGAGAGGTGCCGGTTCAACTCCTGTTTTTTTTTTTTTGTGTGTTTATTTGTTTGTTTGTTTTGCTTTTTTTTGTAGAGAATGCTGCTGTAACGAGGGAAATGTCCCCGCTGTGGGATGAATAAAGTTTAATCTAATCTAATGTAATAATGATGGGGGTCAGGGCCACGGGGCGGTAGTCATAACAACAGGATGGAGCCGGTTCCTGTGGCCCGGGGATGATTTCGGTGGCCTTGAAGACACTGAGACAACAAAAATGCAGTTTACATAATAAGATAAAAAAGCAATAATATGCCATATAATATAACTATATACAGACAAAACAGTAAGGGGAGATAATAGGCTACGATATAATATAACCAGAATGAACATGTTACAGCAGGCAATGCAGGTAAGTGTATTATTAAATTTTATATATATATACATATTAAACAGCTGGAGATATGTTACTACAGTATGTTATGAATACTGCTTTAATTGTGTGAATTTGTCTGCAAAAAAGTACATTGATTGATTGATTGATATCTTTATTTTGAACATGCAAGAGAAAGTATATACAAATAAAATAAAAATAATAAAAAGACATAATAAAACAATGTTTAAAAACATTGGAGAGAAAAACAACAAACAAAGGTACCCTTCACATGTGCGAAAAGGAGTAGGAAGAAGTAAAACTTATGTACTCCTACCCCTTTAATTCGTGCATTTCTTCAATTTACAATATTTATAATTCTGTTGCTATATATATCCATATATATACATATACATACACACATATATATACACATATACCCTCATACATATATATAAATAAACAAAACAAAAAACACAGACAAAACTTTCTACAGTGCTTCTCTATACCTTCTGAAAATAATTTCTTTGTAACATTAAGAACGTTACGGTTACAATAATCAACAACAGAAACCTACAGATATATGTCTGATTCTTATGTGTTATGATGTTTTTGTTTTGTAATAGCACAGAGACCCCATGCTGAAGAAGAGAGATGACTTTGAGGACATGTTGGAGGACAGGAGGAACTCCAGCGACCTGAAGTACGCCCTCAGGTGTTACACCCCGGTTCTTTACAGAGGCGTGACGCCCTGCACACCCAGCACGCTGAAGAGCACGGTGCTCCAGTCCGATCAGCTGCGTTACGTCATCCATCAGGTGAATAAAAGATGGTTGTCGTTGTGGCTATGCAGCGTCTGATGGTTCTGGTCTCACCGTTACACTCACATGTTGGCAGTTAGTTAAGAGACGGACCTTTACGTGTTTTTGTCTTTATTCTGTTTTTGTCTAATTGATCTAATCAGTGACTTGACTTCTTCTTCCAGCCGTGAGGGTTTTTGTATCGACCGATACAGAGGATCAGAGTTGCAACGATTAGTCGATTAGTGGATCACTTCCGTGCTCTACACCCTGCTTTTTGGTTCCCGGTGCGTTTTAGAACAGATTTTAAGATAATATTGCTTGTTTTTAAGGTTTTAAATGGTCTCGACCCAGAGGATTTGTCTGAAATTTGAACTTTGCGGGAGCACAACCCATCATTGCGGTCTTCAAATCAGCGGGTTTTAGAAGTCCCAAGGTCCAGGTATAAACGGGGTGTGTGTGTGTGTGTGGAGGGGGGGTGGGGGGTCAGGGGGGGTCAGGCTTTTGCGGTTGCTGCCCCGAGACACTGGAACAAGTTACCCCCCCCCGATATTCTCACTATTACAGATGTCACTCTGTTTAGGTCCAAACTCAAAGTCAGGCTTTTAATCCGTAGCAGTGGTGGGACAGTTTCATTCTCTTGTTTCTTTGAGACCTTTTCTGATTTCACTGTTTTCTATGTTCGTTCTTTCTATTGGTTGATGTGATTTTACTCATTCTCTTAAGCCTGCTGGTTATATATATATATATATATATATATATATATATATATATATATAGATACATTTTGATTGATTGATTGATCGACAGAAAAAATCGGCAGCTATTTTGCTGAAGGATTAGTTGTTTAAGTCATCTTTTTTTATGCGGAAAGATCAGAAAACTAGCTGATTTCAGCTTCTCCTTGTTTGATTTATATCTGAATTTAATATCTTAAGTTTTGTACAGTTGGTCAGACAAACTCAACACAAACCATCATTTCTTTTATAGATAACATTTTATTCATGAAACCATAATAAAGTCTGCCGATTAATCAATAATGACAAATTGTGAGTTGCAGTAGACAAGAATTAGGAAAAGCAGTTATGTGCAAACTACAGTTCAAACGATGTTATTCTTATTATGTAGATGGTTAATTTATCATCTTAACCCTTACAGAGAAACAATTTCCAACTGTTGTATTAATGGTAGGTTTAATAATAAAACCATGCTTCAAGTTGATAAAGATATGCTCATTTTTTAAAACTAATTATTACCTATTTCTCTGTTATATACCTATTGTTTTCATTGGACGGGACATCATTATGTTTTGAATTGTCCAGGTTTCCAAAGAGACGGGCAAGGCGACTGACGATGTCAAGGACGAGGCGTCGGCCATCTTGGAGGAGATGGCTCAGTGTCTGCAGCTCAGCACGGTTCGCTTCTTCGCCTTCGCCCTCAGCAAGGCCTTCAAGACCTTGTTCAGGAGCATCTGCGTCAACGAAGACGGCATCCAGAGGGTGAGGACGCACACACACACACACACACACACACACACACACACACACACACACACACAC
>NC_045750.1:426864-427492 GCF_008692095.1 Etheostoma spectabile | reverse complement strand
CCCCAGCCTCGCTCTCTCTCTCTCTCTTCGCCTCTCCTCCTCTCCCTCCTCTCTTTTCCCGTCTCCTCCTCTTCTCTCCTCTCCCTCCCTCTCTGCTCCCCTTCCTTTCTCTTCCCCCCCTTCCCCCTCCCTCTCTCTCCTCTCTCCATCTCCTTCCTCTCTTGCCCCTCTCTCTCTTCGTCTCTCCCTCTCTCTCCCTCTCTCATCTCCGAGAGAGAGAGAGAGAGGGAGAGAGAGGGAGAGAGAGGGAGAGAGAGAGAGAGAGACAGAGGGAGAGAGAGACAGAGACAGAGGGAGAGATAGACAGATGTGGTTCAAGCTCAATGCTCCGCATTTGTTGACACTACCAGAGAAGCTATTGGTTTTAGGCTGTACATATGTATTGTTGGTGTAAACTGCAGTACATTTAAATCCAATCCAATAAAATCCACTTTATCTGTATAGCACATTTTACAAACACAAAGTTACAAAAGTGCTGCACAGAAAACTCAAACATACATAACAAGTAATATGAAATATTGTAAAAAAACAAAATAAGAGCATCAGGTTTAAAAAAATAAAAAAATAGATAAAACGAATAAATACTAAAATACAGTAAAACAATAAGAGACATCAGAGGACCACACAA
>NC_045750.1:418239-426854 GCF_008692095.1 Etheostoma spectabile | reverse complement strand
GTTAAAAGCCAAAGAATAAAAATGTGTCTTAAGGCGAGACTGTTGGGACATGGAGGGGCTGGCCTATAAATTAGGATGAGGTCCGAGATATATGTTGGAGCCAGTCCATTCAAAGGTATTTAAAGGTATTTTTAATGTTTTTTTTTAATCGATTACAGGGCCAAATATGATAAATCCTCCTCGGTATAATGCAGTCCAGAACTATCACGACTTGTATATAAAACTAGAGTTTGTTTTTCCCTCCAGACTTCATGGGGATGAAGTTCGTTGGAGAGATGCTGCGGATGTCTGGAGCCTTCTTCATCCGAAGGTCTTTTGGTGGAGACAAGCTGTACTGGGCTCTCTTCTCAGAGTACGTCAAGACCATGCTCCGGGTAAGGAGAACCTTCTGTGATCCACATCGTCGTCGTTGTTGTTGTTAGGGAGGGACCTGTTTTGTGGTAAGGTTGGGGAGCAGTGACATTTTGTGTGGGGCTATTTAAGTCACAAGAAAGCCCTGCTCTTATTCTTTATTGATTTTCAATTATTTCTTTTTGTTTGTACTATTTCTTTCCACTTCAGAATGGATTTGCACCAGTTGAATTTTTCCTAGAGGGGACCAGAAGCCGAACGTCTAAGTCTTTGACCCCAAAGTTAGGTAAGTCACAAGAAAACGCAACTATAAACTCTCTGAGCTACACGTGGAAAAACTAAATTCTAAATCCACATTTCACTTTGATGAGACCCAAATCAGATCCTTTGTTTTATTTCCTCCTGCCAGCACATTGTCTGGTGTAAAACATATATGTGACTTGTGTGTGAACTTGTTGTACATTAAGGGAATCCCAGCATTGTTATTAATTAGCCGAGTCAAAATATCAAAGTGTATTTTCAACATATTTCACCACAGTTCTCCAAATATTCCCATTTTTCTGCGGTGCAACTAATGTGACCCATTGTATTCGATAGGCCGTCATGTTTCTGTCCTCTTCCAGGTTTGCTGAATATAGTCATGGATCCGTTCCTTAAAGGGGAGGTGTTTGACGTCAACGTGGTCCCAGTCAGCATCAGCTATGAGAGGGTCCTGGAGGAGACGCTGTATGCCAGAGAGCTGCTGGGGATTCCCAAACCCAAAGAATCCACCTCAGTGAGTCATTTAAACATCTGACTTGTCTATTAACAATAGATAGATAGATGGATAGATAGATGGATAGATGGATGGATGGATGGATAGATAGATAGATAGATAGATAGATAGATAGATAGATAGATAGATAGATAGATAGATAGATGGATGGATGGATAGATACTTTATTCATCCCGAAGGAAATGTTAGGCATCCAGTAGCAAGACAACCATAACACAAAAACACATATACACATATTACTGTATCACTGTTCACACACGGATACCACCATATACACAGTGTTCACACTATACACACGTATATCACACAATATACACACAGAATATCACACATATACACACGTATATCACAACATACACAATATACTGTATCACACATATACACACGTTATATCACACATAACAGTATATCACACGATATACACACGGATAACACACATATACACAAGTGTATCACACACATGCACACGTATTCACCATATACACACAATAGTTCAAACATACACACGTGTATTCACACAATTCTCACACAATCGTACAACATATACACATATATACTGTATCACACATATACACATATATGACATATACTGTATCACACATATACACATGTGATCACACAATACACACGTATATCACACATATACACACGTGAATGCCACACATATACACAAGTGTATCACACACATGCAACCAGTATATCACACATATACAGACATATATGTATCACACATATACACAGTGTATCACGCCAATACACACGTGTATCACCACATATGCACACATATACTGTATCACACATATACACACATTATTATCACACATAACACAAGTATATCACATATATAACACTATCACACATATAAGTATATCACAATATACACCGTATCAATATACAAAGTATATCACACATATACACACGGTATCACACATATGACACTATACTGTATCACACATACACACGTATATCCACACATATACACACATATACTGTATTACACATATACACACTGTATAGCAACACCACAGTTAATCACGCATATACACACGTATATCACACATATGCACACATATACTGTATCACACATATACACCACATATACACACATATACACACATATTACTGTATTACACATATAAACACGTATCCACACATATGCACACTATACTGTTCACACAATATAAACACGTGATCACGCATATACACACGTTATCACCATTACACAGTATATCACACTATTACACACGTGTATCACACATACCACGTATATCACATATACAACATATACGTATCACACATATACACACCTATATCACACAAAAAAAAAAACTTACAGAATGCAATGACCATGATAGGCGAGATACTATTGTAGACTTGTGTAATGATGATAGTGCAAAAGTGAACAAAGTGTTATTACGTTTTAAAATTTTAATTATATTTTATGGTGATGCAAAACCTGTATAGGTTAATTTTGCAGCCTACAAATCCTTATACACCTACATGCTTCGGTGTTTATCCTTCCTTTGTGGGTCTTTCAAAGCCAGGAAGATCCTCAGTGAGGACTACGGCAGTATCACACGTGTACTTTGGTCAGCCTGTGTCTGTCAGAAGTTTAGCCCAGGGCAGAGTTAAACCGATGCCAGTTCAACCTGTACCAAGGTACGGCTTAGCAACGTGTGTGTGTGTGTGTGTGTGTGTGTGTGTGGTGTGTGTGTGTGTGGTGTGGGTGGTGTGTGTGTGTGTGTGTGTGTGTGGTGTGTGTGTGTGTGTGTGTGTGTGTGTGTGTGTGTGTGGTGTGTGTGTGTGTGTGTGTCAGCAAATCAATCTGTGTGAGCGGCCTTCACTAGATTAGATTTGATTATACTTTATTTATCCCACGACGGGGAAATTCTGTCGTTACAAGTAGCAGCTAGCAGCAACAGCAAAAAACAGAGAAAACACAAACAAAACACAAAAACAAGTAAGCACGAAAGAAATACAAGGCAAGAAATACAGGCAAGAATAGACAATGAAAATATGGTAGATGAGTAAGTAAAATGCCGTCAAAACAAAAGGAAATTTAAAGTGCGGTTGCATGATAAGAGAAACAATATTGCGGTGTAAGTGACGTTAAAAATTAAGTTAAGTTGAATGTGTAATTAGAGCAAAGAAGCAAGGTCGGTAGCAAATTTAAATTATATTAACCTGAGACCATAAATATTGAAAAGTAAGTACTTGTAATAAAATAATATAAATACCAATATTAAAGAAAACAGAAAGGTGTGATGTAGATGGGAGGAAACAGGAACAGAAAAATACAACTATCAGGTGGAGCAGGTTGTTTGAGCGTTGACAGAGACCGGGATGAAGGACCTGCGCGGGACTCTCCTTTTACAACGTGGGGTATCATCTGCTGCTGAAGGAGCTGCTCAGGGACACCACAGTGTTCATGTAGTTTGTTATACTTAACAACTGAACGGGGCAATATACAAAAGAAAATAAAATGTATTAATATATTAATACTTATAGAGCAGCTTTTGTGATATTTATACATTTCAAAATAAGAGCCTGAAAGATATTGAAGCTATCTGCAGCACATTGTTCAAGCTGTAAGCAAATCTGACGTTGTGTGGGTGTGTGTGTGTGTGTGTGTGGTGTGTGTGTGTGTGTGTGTGTGTGGGGTGTTGTGGGTGTGTGTGTGTGTGTGGTGTGTGTGTGGTGTGGTGTGTGTGTGGTGTGTGGTCTAAAAACATGAAGACATCTTATGTTCACATTGGGTCTGTCTTGTGCCTAAAGGTGCATATGAGTTCCTGCAGTTTCATTTTTGGGCTGCCAATTTTTTTCAAATGGTAGGCACCTGTCTAATCCGCCCCGGGGCCTGTCGAATACACGGGGAAAGAGCCCGGTCTCGGAGGAACCACAGGGGTCGCTTGCTCTGTTTATTTGAAATTTACTTCGTCAACAGAAGTGACCATGCAGGAACTCGTAGTGCACCTTGAATGTTATGCTTAACCTTGTGTTGTTTTCCCATCAACCATGAAAAAAGAAGAAGTTTATTCAACGTATAATCGCTTTTTTAACATTTTTGGCACTTTTTTTAATGTTACGGGTGCTTTTTTCCCAAGTTATTTGATATATATAATGTTGACATTTTCAGGGCTTAATTTTGAAGGCACATTTTTTGTGATTTTAAAAAAAAAACTGAAACCACGTCAAATTGACCCAAGGACAACAATGAGGGTTAAAAATGATGACCGAACGTAAAACACCTCAAGCCTGCCCCCTTTCAAAAATGTGTCGTATCAAAAACTTGTCTCGTATATTGAGCGTCCACCTTGATTTAATGCAAGTTTTACTGTAAATACAGGCCCATGTTCTTTAAAGATGCCGTTAAACATAAAAACCATGGATGACGTTTAGGTTTCCTTTTCCAGACACATACCAGGAGGACCGGGCGGACATCTCCAGCTTTGTGAATGACCTTCGGCCTACAGGTGGTGCGGGCCCAGGAGGAGAACATGGTCCTGAAGCCGTGGGTCCTCGTGTCTCGCTGCTGCTCAGTACCACCACAAACACCAGGCGGGGGGGGCAGAACCAGGGGACAGCACTGAGCGAGCTGACTGCACACGCCGTGTGGCTCAGGGACTTCCGGCAGTACGGCGCCTTCCTCCACTGGCCGGTACAGGGAACAAAGGTTTCACGGACAGCTGCTGGCTCTGTGTGGGCTCAGTGGTTATTCCCATTGTTTTCCTTCTTCGCAGACCACGATCCTCCATCAGAGGTGGTTTCCTCTAGTCTTACCGATCGAGGTCTAGTGAGGATTTGTGGGGACAACGTCCAGCTGGCAGTGGAACAAGGTTTGTGTTTGATTTCTGTGTTTTTATTCATCCTTGTCATTTTTTATTCCAGTCACATCAGGAAATTCTACAAAGTAGTTTAGGAGTACATTTAAAGGCATCTAGCTGTCACTTACACAGTCCAGTACATACTAAGCCAATTTCTGTGTGTCATAGACTGGAAATTTAGGTAGTGGGCTTTAAAAAAAAGATCTATTTTGTGCTTGGCAAGGGTCAACAAAGCTTTTAAAAAGATCTATTTGGACTGTTTGAATTGCCCCAAAAATTGTTTTTGCTAAGTGGTTTCATTGTCAGTACACTGTTGCATGCTACGTCAAATTCAGTCAGGAAACTACTCAGTCATTGGTTTGAAAAAGCCACAATTTTCAATTGTAAATGCATCAATACTTTCAACAGTGTCTTATACTTTTAAACAACATGTAACTCTGGTTGTTGCTGTCTTGGCCAGGGTCCCTCGGAAAAGAGATTTCAAATCTATAGGGACTTCCTAGTTAAATAAAGGTCAAAATAAAAAAAATAAAAAACTAGTTAAGACAGAGGAAAAAAAAGAAATTGGGCAAAAGCAACATACCCTAGAAAAAGTGCAAATCAGAGTAGTAGTTCAGGACGTAGGTATGGACCTGTCCACATTCCAAACGGTCTTTATAGCGTCGTCACTTGACTCAGCGGCCACGTACAAACCCCCATTTGCACAGCTCAGTGGAGATTTTCCGAAGATTTAATGTTTCTTGCAGATCCTTCAGGTCCTCCTGCACTCCTCGGGTGGCGTACACCGCCATCAGCCCACTTTTCAGGTCCATTCTCGTAGTATGCCACGAAGCAGGAGCTGAAGAGTTACAGCAACACGGCCAGAGGAACTTCATAAATCCCCCAAATTTATTCAGTGGGAACACAAGGAAAAAAGGGAAAATAGGAAATCCCTCGGTTGGAAAGCGGCTATAGTCACATGAATTAGGAGGAACTTTAAAGTGTATATCAGGCCTTCGTGACTACTTTCTGCACTTTAAAATGGCTATTAAATAAATGTCTCTATTCAGAGACACAGAGAAAGACAACAGTTAATAGTTTGTAACACACTATATGTAGTTGGGAGGCAGATATAACGATATTAATGTAAGTACTGTGTTTTACTATATTGTCATTCATTATCATGTTTATATAATAATGGTTCCCACATAAGGAGTTGTTGTTAGTAGTTGACAAATGCATGAACAAGCATTAAAAACTACGTGTCTTGCTTACAACTAGAGCCCCACTGATATATCGGTCGGCCGAAATTAGGCATTTCCGATCGTATAGGGATCAGCATTTATTTTGCCTATTGAAAAAGAAAAAATTGGATAAATGATCTATGAAATGAATCTGTGAAATAAAAACAGGTTTTAATGTGTTTATACCATGTATATTGTAAACTATCTTCTGTTATCTTATGTTAAACCTTTTCTTACAGCAGGAGACCAGCGGGACCAGGGCCTCACAGCTGCCCCGCCCCAGAGGAGGAGCTCGAGCCAGGCAGTCGTCATACTGTCCTGCGGCCTCCTACAGGAACCAGGCGCTGCACGTCTCGTCCGCCCGGCGCTGCTGGCCTAGCCATCCACTCTGCCTCATAACCAAAAACGTGAGACTGGACACACACACACACACACACACACACACAACAAAACACACACACACCACACACCAACACACTACTTACATTTTTACACTTAAAAAGACCACTATGATATAGGCGTAAACTGCGTGTTGGCTGGTTCTCCTGCATGAATGTGTTTTCAGAGGAGGTCTTAACAGGTTAGCTTTAAAAACATGTTGCTCAATGAGTTTCATCCTCTGTCCTGGAGCTACGTGCAGGTGAGCTTAAACATTTACATTATTCATATTCATTCATTCATTCATTATTATTATACAGGAAAGTAACATTACATTACAATGTAAAAAACGGGCCGACCAGTTTAAAAACTGGTTTTCAGCAGGTTCCTGTTCTGCAGAAAACCTAAACATGGTTACAGCCGTCAGGACAGACATTAATACAAGAAACGATATGGAAAGATAAATTTAACAACAGAAACAACAATACAGTTACATAAGACAGAGACATTTCTACAAGACAACAAGGCTGGGCTCAGATGGGTGAGGGCTAGACAGATTAAGGACCCATGCAAAACGGCTCGGACAACACAACACCATGAAACAATTAAGTGTAACTGTTAAGAGAGCGTTTGGCCTTTGTTGAAATATATGATGGATGTAGTGTTGTGATGTGATGTGGGTTGTTATCCAAATCTGGGTATCGATAAAAAAGAGGACGACCTAGGAGGCGTTCTGGGCTACGTGTGTTGAAAAAAAACAAAAACAACAACAACTTTTGTGAAAATAAATGCTAGTATGTTTTCCATATTTCACCCGTGTGTGTGTTGGTGTGTGTCGTGTGTGTGTGTGTCTGTGTGGGTGTGTGGGGGAGGACTCGAGGAGGCCTGTTACCTGCTGGTGAGACCGGAGCTCTGCAGCTTACCCAGCAGGTGGTACTGGTGGACTGAACGAGGATCAGGGACTCTGGCCTTCCTCCTCGTATGTGGATCCCTGCTTACAAGGATACCAGGTGAAGGAGAGCACAGACTACAGCTGTGTAATGGTTGTGTTTTGTTGTGTACAGATAGGTGGCTGGTGGCATGATAGCATCTGAAGAAGCAGAGAGTAGCCACACATGGATCAAAGGCCCCCCTGAACTTTTAGATTTGAATAGCAACGTTTCAATTAGTTTTAATATTTTACAGGGTCTGACCAAGACATGGATGCGCAAAATGTTGCGATGTCATGTTGTGTTACAGCCCGTAATCTATTGCATCATCTACATAAATGCATTAAAATGCATTTCTGAGTATATTTTTAACCTTTTTGTAATAGCGGGTTTTTTTCTCTTGCTCGTAGAGTAATCATGAATCTGCAGAGTACCAAAACTGTCCTTCTGAAACTTTATATATATCATATCTTACGTGCTTAAGTGTAATTCCAGGTAGCATTTAACAGTTTTACTGCAGATATGATGCAATAATGTATTGCATAAAGTATCTGCAATCAATGGTTGTTTTATTTATAATAAATAATTCTATAGTACCAGAAATGTTGTAGAATTGCGATGTCCTGTAGAGGCGATGGAACCGTGTGTGTGTGTGTGTGGTGTGTGTGTGTGTGTGTGTGTGGTGTGTGGTGTGTGTGGTGTGGGTGTGGTGGTGTGTGTGTGTGGGTGTGTGTGTGTGTGTGTGTGTGGGTGTGTGTGTGTGTGTGGTGTGAGGTGTGTGGGGTGTGTGTGTGGTGTGTGTGTGTGTGTGGGTGTGTGTGTGTTCGTTGTCTCTCTCTCTGTGTTGTGTCTCTCTGTGTGTGTCCTCTCTCTCTCTCTCTCCTCTCTCTCTCATCTCTCTCTCTCTCGTGTGGTGTTCTCTCTCAGGTGGCGGGTGACGGTTCCTGTGTGAAGAAGCCACTGAGACTCTGACAGAAAAACAGTTTGTTCCGCGGGTCGGAGTTCATCAAAAAAACATCTTCTAGCCAGGTTTCTAAACGTCTTTTTTTGGAGTTTCCATTTTTCCGATTATTTCTGCCTGTGTGTGTTTTTCACTCAGCCTTTACAAATGCACTAATGGTGGTGTGTGGTGGTG